>NC_134038.1:138074220-138344059 GCF_965140245.1 Athene noctua | reverse complement strand
TGGCAATCTTCTTCATTGTGGCACAGGTCTCCTCTGTAGAGGTGGTGGCATTGTGGATGGGGATGCAGCATTCTCCCTCAGTCAGACTCAGCACACTGCACAGTCCATGTTCCTTCAGCAATGCTAGCTGAATTCTGCAATGCTATCCTAGATGTTTGTTGGGTCTGCACCTTTAATTCCTTAAAGGCATACCTTGTTAATACATATAAATGCTAAGTTAAATTTTCTAAAACTATTTGAGGTTACACAATCACATTAGCAGGTCTATAAGGATTTAAATGGGAATACAATTTAATATTCAGGTACAATTCGTTAATGCTTAATTTGTGGGACCAGATGCCTCCAGCTAGTCTTTGATTACTTCATCTTGCTGTTGGTGGATGTGGTGTTGTAAGGACCACATACAGTTATATGATATTTGCAAGCACCAGTGTGCAGTCACAGGTGACTCACAGGCTTTCTTAATTTTGGAGGTGATTCCCAATAAGGTAACTTAAGGCACAACTCCAGGTTAGGCTTCCAATAAATGGACTCATTAAATGCACCTGTAAACTTTCTTGAATTGTGGATTGTAACTGATTGGCCATGATTTATTCAACACCCAGCAGGTATGATTCCACAAATTATATAATAATGTAAGAAGATTACAAATAATAACTAGCTGATAATGCCTATAACTATTGAAAGCACTAAAAGTAACAGAGGTCTCTGGTCGTCCAGGATCAATATCCTGTAAAACAAATATATGCATAACAAAACAATGATGGTTAGAAAGAAGGGACAATCCACCTGGTATTGATACGGTATTCTTTCCCATGGGCATCAGTAGCCACCCATGAAGAGATACTGATGGGAGTTTTTAGGGTTAAGGGTTCTTGCCCCACAGTGGGCAAGTCTACTAGAACAGGTTGTCCAGGATAATGGAGCGGGTTTGCAGAGTCTTCAGTCTCTTTTTTCCTGGCAAGTATGGACGGAGGCGTAGGACAGAACGCGGTGAGTCGTGGGCATCCATTCATTCCCCACTGGCTGTTTATCTTCATTACTGCGTCTGGCACTCGTTGTGGCCATCCTGGTTCAAGGGGTTTTAGGGCTTGATTTAAAAGTCCATTGGTGCATTCCACGATCCCATTTGCTTGGGGATAGTATGGAGTATGGAAAATCCACTGAATTCCTTCATCTTGAGACAATTTCTGAACCACCCCGGCAGTAAAGTAACTACCATTGTGTGATTGGATCGATTTGGGTTTAGGCAAACAGCTAAACCAGCGTTTTAATCCCTTCACCGTATTTTCTGCAGTTGCTCGAGATACAGCTTCTGCCTGGGTTAGACCCAATACTATTTCCACCTCCACCAATAGATAGTGTTTTCCCTCAGAGAGCCAGAAATGACCGATATAATCCACCTGGTTGTTTAGTAGGTGGGCAGGGTGATTTCCTGACTGCGTCTGTCCCACTGCAGCAGGATCACAGCCACCAATCAGAACATTGTCAATATAGTGATATATATTCACCCCTTCCCTAGGAGGGATTTGAGCAAGCTCCTGTGCTAGTGCATAACTAGCAATGGTCAGCGAATGGCAGTATCCCTGGGGGAGATGTGTAAAAGTAAATTGCACGCCTTCCCATGTAAAAGTGAAGCAATCTCTGTCTGCCTCCTGTATGGGGACCATAAAGAACATATCTTGTACATCAATAGTTGCTAAAATCTGGTGGGCTTGTTCTTGTATGGTTGCAATCAGTTCAGCTATGTTAGATACTGCAGCTGTTAGAGGACCTGCATTGGCATTTAATTGCCAATATTCAATTGTCAGTTGCCACTTTCCGTTAGGTTTACTGACTGGCAACACTGGGGAATTATAGGATGAGTGAGTTGAAATAATTATCCCTTGTTCCCGAAGCTCTGCTATTATCGGAGCGATCTCCTCCCTGGCACCTAATGGTAAGGCGTAAGGATTCACATTAACAATTTTAGAAGGAGGAAGCGCAGGCGCTTGCTTTAAAAGTCTTATAGAGGCAGTTGGGGACCCAAATTTCCATTCCCTTCCTTTTGAATCCACCCAGGCTTGTCCCTTCAATAGGTCAAGTCCCAGGATATTTGTGGGGAAATTTCCCAGAATCGTAATAGTTTCTGTTGCAGTTCCATTCCCAGGTGACCAGCATTTCACCTGAGCAATCGGCTGTGGTTTAGAGTCCCCGAAAACATCTGTAACCCAAATCTGCTTTTTGTCGGCAATTATGCCATTGCGCTTGGCAACATCAGTTTGGAGTGCTGAGACCTGAGCACCCGTATCTACTAGAAATATAACTGGAGTTTTAAGGGGGCCAAGCGGAAAAGTAATCAACAAGTCTCCTTTAGCATTCTCTGTGAGCCTCCTTAAGTGGACCCACTCACCATCCCCCGGCTCACTTACTGGGGATGGCACATCCCGTTTCCTGACCCTAAATCAATCAAGTCCTCTTCAGGGGCAGTTGGTGTTTGAGAAGTAATTACCATCATCTCCTTAGTTTTCAGTTCTGTCCCTCCCTTCGCCTGAAAGGTCCGCTTGGTTGGGGGGTAGCTTTCTTTTTTCTTTCCAGGCTTGAATGAGCTTTTCTAAAACTGTAGTAGGCGGACCATCCATTAACTCTCAGGGAATCCCCTGTCTAGTTTCCTCAGTCCACAAGAGGTTTCTCTTTGCTCTTAAAACTTGCGGAGGGGAAGGAGACAGATTTTCCTGCTGTTCTGTTCTGCGTACTGAGGGCTTAGGTTTACCCATTCCCCGGGTAAGGCCCATTCTCCAGCCGTAATTTATTAAGTCCTGAACTATCTCTCCCCAAGTCATAGGCTCTCCCCCTCCCTGTCTCCCCTCTCATGGGGCTAATGCATTCCACAAGCAAAGTAATTATACTGCATGTGATTTCAAAGAGTCCAGCAAGCCCGGAATCAGGGGACTCATTTGATCGGGGATAGCAATTAATAGCATGGGGGAAGGCTGCTGCAGAACCAAACGCCTATCATGCATTAACTGGAGACAAGCAGCCTTCTGCAGACTTTTAGTCAAATGATTTATGGTCAGGGTCTCAATAAATACTGGATCCCCCCATTCCAAGGGGTCCAGACCCCAAGCCCAATAAGCAGCTTGTTGAGTTAATGACCATGGCTCTCTCTGGTTGTCAGTAACTAAGAGAAGCCCTGGCCCCCAGTGCCCCTGGACCTCATCTTCTGATAACACAATTCAGTCGCCACCAGTCAAAGATACCCTCCACACATATTCAGTCGCAGTTTCCTGAGCTCGTCTGGTATATTTCTCCTGAATTTTTGCAAGCTCAGTCACTGGGTACGGTGTAGTTGAAGTGGTGACCTGCAGAGCTCTTCCACCCAGACCCTCGGTGCTCTCCGTTTTAATTAACGGTCTTAAATTTGCCCCCTCATTTTCGGGGTAATAAATTTCTCGGCTTATATCTAAATCCTCTGTTGGATACAAGGGGCTGGTTGCTGATTTTGCCAGACTGGTAACTCCCGGTTCACTATCTGGAACAGAGCCAAGATCTGTCCAGTTGCAGGTTTTTTGTTCATTCCCCTGTTTTGGACCATGAGATTTTTGTCTCGGTCCAAGGCATCTAACAGAGCCATGTGAAGTCGCTGAGTGGTGTTACACTCATCAGCTACTTGGTTTTTCAAAACTTCATTTTCCTTTTGCCAGAGTTCAGCTTTCTGTTCAGTAACTTTACATTCCTCGACCAACTGATACTGGAGAGATTTTACCAGATCTTGTAAGGATTCGATCCTTTCCCTTTCTAATTGTTTCTTAACCTGTTTATCTTTATTGGGCTGCAGTCAGTGCTGCCCCTAATACAGCACACACTACAGCTTTCCCTTTGCCTGGTCGCGGCCCTTTCACCCCCGCAAGCATAACTGGCATAAATGATTCAGAGCTAAGTGAGCCCTGACAGATGTACATGTCTTAATTCGTACGCGTCTTAGTACTGCTCCAGAGACCTCATTTGGAAAACATGCTTCTTAAGAATTACATGGAACTCTAGGCCAGTGTATCAATATTTTGTTTGTGAGTTACAGAAAGCCTGCGCTGGGTCATTAACAGCAGTAACAGAAACCAGATGCCTTATTTCATCTACAAAACAATCACCAGAAAAATCCATATAGGCAACAAGTACTATAACATAACGTATGCAAGTCTGTGGTACATCTACACTGAGCACACGGGCTGAGGTAACTGACTCACAGGTGACAGAAGCATGTAGCCAGGTACAGACCACAGAGGAGCCCTCTACCTCTAAACACAATTGTTGGAGGCTGCACAAACCCTTTACAGAAGAGGCAAAAGACAAAGTAGTCCAACAAGTAGCCTTGCACAGCAACCATTTCTTTCTAGCATTCTCCTCACAGTAGGCTGTGAATACCTCACCAAAGCATTCCTGTTTTGGACAAAGCCTTTTTAATATAGTTCTTGCCCAGAATGTCACAGTCCAGAAAACAAAAGGAAACTATCTATTTTATTTTCATTAGTTCATTTCTTGGATGTAAAAGGTCCATTCCAAAATAACAAAGAAATCATAAAATACAGTATTCAAATGTTTAGACCTGTGAGTTTATTAATGCAGAAGACTTAGAGAGGAAATAAAAATTAACTCAAACGGAAGCATTTTATTAACCACAAAATTGTGTGGTTTAGGTATCAGAGAAGTTACCATAAGGCATTATTTCAGAATAAACTTAAAAGTTCTAAATTTGTAGAAGTTCTAATGGGGGTGGCTTAAGAGGAATCTTTCCCATCGTAAACTTCTTTGCTTCAAATTGTTTCAACTCTTCAGCTGACAATTCACTCATCGGTGTAAATAACTTTCCTGACGTAGCATTGCTTGTGACTGCAGAAGACGCTGATGTTATGTTATGTCCAGAGGCACTGGCAGTCTGCCCAAATAAAGTACTGCTTGAATGTGAGGGAGAAGCTGCCACTGCTGCATTAGAAGCTGCAACGTTTGTAAGCGGAGTGGCGCTTGAAGTGTTCACAGCAGCAGAACTGCCAAACCCTGAAAACGCCGAAGTTCCAAAACCATTAGTTGTTTCAGAAGCTTTAAATGAGAAGGAGCCTGCAGATGGAGCCACCAGGCTGCCAAAACCAACAGAATGGGATACGCCTGGAGAGGACGTCACTCCAAATGCAGAATTACAACCAGCAGAACTGCTCCCAAAAGCAGGGGTGTTTCCAGATGATGCATTGACGAGACTGGAACTTATTTTAAAGGAGAAGTTGCTAGCACTGTTACTGCTGCTGTTCACAGGGAAGCCTGCAATTATAACATTTATAAAAAATTGTTACAATGTGCACACCTGTGATACTAAACCTCTGCTGTATTTCAATAATGCAGAGGAAGAAAAAACTCAGGAAAATGTTTAACTGTTGGTTGTTAGTGCAGGAACTTACTTGACGATCCAAAACTTGATGTTTGCTGTCCTCCAAATCCAAAGGAAGGCAATGGTTGACTGACCGTGTTCTTTAATTCGGAGAGCTTAAAAAATTCAAAATACATAAATGAAAACCAGATTCCAAAAGAGTGAAATGTGTTTCAGTAAGTACTTGAAACAAAAAGATAGCCTAAGTTGTATTAAATTGAACTGGGCAGCTAAGTCAGACACTGATCACTTTCATCACGATTGCATACTCTTGCAGCTATGAACAAAATGCTTTAAGGCGATACATTGTTCTCTGTAAAACACTCCAGAAACACAAAGATACTACAGTTTACAGATTTTCTGGGGAACATTTGCAAGATCTCTTCATTAAAAACAAGGTGACATACTATAACTATCATATCTTAGAAATCTTTGTAGCAGCAATTAACATTGGCATTTGCAGGACAGTTTGGTGAAATGTGTCTAAAAACCCACAAATCTAAGAAAAACATGTGCCCAAGATTAATGAAAAAATGACATCAGGAACAGAAAGAGTTTACCTTTCTTTAATTAACACTTACCAAAGCTGCTTTTGTTGATGCATTTGAAGATTTCAACTGAACCAGACGATTTTTCCATTGTTTTACTAACTGTTGGACAGAATTTACCTAAGAAGAGGGGAAAAGAAAAGCCTGGTTTTATTACTGGTGGAGACAAAAACAAAAAAAAGAAAAAAGAAAAAAAGTGATCTGACAACTAAATAAAGAAAATTTCTAGAATGAGAAATTTCATTAAGCGAAGATGACAAGATTTTTGCTTTCCTGAAACCTCAAGGTGAAAAGCTGAAATTTTTTGTTACTAACAGAGAATTCCTTTCAATTCTCTTACTATTGCCCTTAAAGCAAGTTTTTTACCTCACATAAGATTAGAAAAATGTCCTGGGACTTTCTAAATCTAAGTTCTATCACTATCTGAATTAGGTGCTTGGGACAAAAAAAAAAAAAACAAAACCAAACCACACAAAAAATATGTACGCTTTCATTTTAAGAGAACAAACTTTTTAATCCTTGTTTTATTTCTGGTTTGTCCACTTATTATTCATTCACTAAGCTGAAGACCTAAGATTTGCCTTAGCTTCTCCCATGTTTTCAGAAAAGAAAATGCCTATTTTCAAAACATTATCATTCCAAACACTTTACAGTATCATGCTAAAATATTTAGCTTTGAAGAAATTAATTTCCTGAATTTAAATCAGCCCCTTTAATGTGATCCAACAGATTACTGCTCAGAACATATAAGCAATAAATACTACCTGTGTCTTTCTGATCAGTGATTAAAGTATTAAACAAGAAACTGGAAAGTCATGAAATAACTTACTTTCCAGGAATTTCAAACCTGAATTTCCCATATTTAGGTTCAACACACCTTATCTGAAGCCTGGCCTAATTCAATTTTCCTTAAAAACTAACCAAGTAAAACATATAATGTCCCAAATGCCTGTAAGGGTGCAGTGAGGACTGTTTTTGTACACAAATTCCTTAATTTTTCAAAACGGTCTCACATCACAAACATCAATAATTCTTTTGTGTCTAGTCACATGCTGGAAGATCATGTTGCTTGGTATCAGCTCTTATAAAGCAGGCTGGAAAATTCAGATTTGGGCCCAGTTTCAGAATAGAAAAAAACATGCTTTGGAAAAGACATGTTGTACTTAAACATTCTGTCAGAACTGTATCATACAGTTTATCATCTATATAATGAGACTTTAATGAACTTGCTTTTTCACGGCTTCAGTTAGGCCACAAATGTTTTTAATAGCAAGGCATGGTGTATTGATTAATCATTTCAGTTTATTCCTTTAACTGATTTTTTTTTTTTTAATAAATACATAAACAAATCAATCTTTCTCTTATCACTGAAAATACAATTCTGGTAATTTTAAACATGTGAAGCAAGAGTGGTGACAACAGCAATTCCTTCTGTAATAGAGAACCAAGGGGAAGAGGGAAAAGTGCAATGTAGCTTGAATTAGTTTGTCCTTGTGTCTGTCCAACAGCCTGATTCCTTTCCTGGCACAACACTGAACTGTGGTAGCTTCCTGGATGTTGGTAGGACTATGAGGGAGGAACGACACAGGTAAGTTTAGCGATACATATCAAAACATATCTATCGCTTCTCTTCTAGAAGTGCACATACTCCTTGAGAAGTATCTGGTATTTTCAGCATTAATTGCCTTCAATAAAGGTATGTAAAAGAACAAGGTCAAATAAACTTCCCTGCTGTTCTATCTAAAGCGCTGTACATCCAGCTCTAACAATCAAACTGGCTAATAGCATACAAAGTATTAAACTTTTGAGACAGTACTCAAATATCTTCTACAAACAACACACAAGAGCAGGGCCAAGACTAAGACAAGGAGTGTCTAGGTTTAGGAAGACCATACATTTAACTGAGACTAGAGAAAAGCCTCCACTTTTTGTAGGAGCTCATGTGTCCAAACGCTCAGGCCACCAGTTTTAGAATGCCAGATCCAACGGTTTTATCCTGCCATCTCAGCCAGAACTAGGAAGTTACAGTAGAGCGTACAGACTAGCAGCTATTTTTGCATTCTGTTTGATGCACAGTAATTTAAAAATATTTTGGCATTCTCATCATCTCCTAGAATTTGGTAATTAATGAGTCAAGAGCTGCCACCTGAAGAACAATAACAAGTCCTATCTCTAAATGTGTGCCATAAAAAATCAATGTTTTTTAAATACTTACATAGTTCTGAATGGTATTGTTTGCTCTGCAGTTGTAATACTCCAGACGCAACTCTTCTGGAGATAAATCGTGAAAGCCTGTAAGGAGAGGAATAATCAAAGACCTCTCAGAAAATCTATTAATACTTTCGGTTGACCTTTATGTAATAGTTATGAAGAAGTGGGCCTTGGTACATTACCTGTAGGAAGTCAGTCACCGTTGGAGACACAGAAAGGATTCATTACAGAACTTCAAGGATAGGAACGTCCAAAATAAATTTGCCATAATCCAATATTCCTTTCTGCTGCATCGCAAGGCAAATCATCACCTTGCAAAGAGTTCCACAGAGGTACAACCGTGTGGACAAGCATAAGAAACATCCTAAACAGCAGCAATATGTGACAGTTCTGAAAACATTACCTACCCGAGATATTTGGCTTCTCTTTTGTGGGTGAATAACATGAAAATATCCATTGTCCTGAAGATTTCCAAATCTCCATGTCTTTCACTACACTTTCGCTAGAAAACAAAACAAAATAAAATCTCAGATGAAGGTGAAATTGTATGGTGAAAACAAAGCCAAAGTAGTAATTGCCTAATTTGAATCCAAGGTCAGATTCAAATACCTGCTACCATCAAAATTAACGAAGTGTGACACTAGTCAGAATGAACAAGAGAATTACTGAGTTCTCTGCGGAAAAAAACGGACAGTAGGCGAGATACATAAATGTCCTCTCAAAGCATTTTACTTTATCATCTAACTGCAAGTAAACCAAACCAGATCCTAAAAAAACAAAATCCCAAACCACACAAAGTATTTTTTAATCCCTGCATGGCATATGCTGTCACAAGATTTTACCTGAAGCTGTAGGTCACAATTTAAAACCCTCTCAATACTGGATGTTTTTACAATATAAATGAAGATGCACTGTATTAAATAGCAAAATTCAGGGGAAAAAAAATAGAAGTAAATGTTGCATATAAATTTCTGGAAAAGTATCAAAAGCATAAAAATCCGAACACTACAAAAGTGGAGAAGTAGAAGCAACATCAACAGAAGTAAATGCAAATGTAAACGGTTAAAGGATGTTGTGGTTTGAACTCAGCCAATAGCAAATCGCCAAGTGGCCAGTTGTTTACTCCCCCCCCCCCCCCCCCCCCGGTGAAATAGGGGAGGGATTAAGGAAAAATAATTTGTAGGTTAAATAACAAAAAACTTTACTATCAAAACCAACAGTAATGGCAGTAGTCCAAACCGGGTAAAATGCCTTAGTGGCTCACCGAAGAGTGACCAGTAGGGAGCCCATCCTCAGCAGCGACCTGCACCAGAGAAGCCTGCCCCGTTGATATGGAAACCGAAAACAAAACAAACACAGGTGCTCGCCTATAGGCTGAGCTTTGGTGTCACTGACACCGAATGGTCCAATGGCTGACCAAGACCCCGCCCTTCAGCTGTGCTCCCTCTCAGCCCACGGAAAGTTAACTCTGTCCTGACCAAAACCAGGACAAAGGATAAAAACTAAAGTGGACAAGCAGACCACTACAGAGTAACAAATATTCCAAGTATTTCAGGTGATCGTAAGACAATATACGTTTGTGTATGAGAAGCTAAATAAATAATGTGTTAAGCATTTTCTTAAAGTAATCTTAAATAAACAACAGAAAGCAGTTCCAAAACCCTGCTTCTTAAGGAAAATCACACTGACTGTTGCTTCTCATCACCTGCCCTGTCACCTTGTACCTGCTGGTCACTCTCAACTGATAACATACATGCATGTGAATCCAGGTTTCAACAGTTTTGCTATTAGCAGAACAATTTGTTACCTTAAGTGTTAGAAAATCCAAGTCAAATAGTTCATTTTCTCAAAGAGGTTTCTTTTTTTGATGTTTGAAATGCTATCCAAGGTGCTCTGGCCCCTTATTTTCAAGTAGGGAAATTTGTTTCATTCCTCATCCTCCTGACCACAACTTAAATACCATACTGTCTTACTAATATCACAGCTGTCTAGCTGCCCAATCCAGGTCCAAAACAAGGATCACTTTCTTCCTGTGCCAGCATAACTCAAGACAACTCAGTGAAGAAGTGTTTTTTATTGTTCTTACTACACATCCCAGCTTCCTCCTCATGATCACGTCCTCTACATTATCCCTAATATGTCAGTAAACTTTTAAACTGCTCATTCTAGATGCTTTCAGTAAGACAGAACTACAACTTACAGAAGTCTCTCCTCTTCATCTTTATAGCCATCAGCAATATTTTGACTGTTCATTAACGCAGAGAATCTGTTCTGCGAAAAGTCTGCATTTCTGCTGCTGCCGCCTGATGATCCAAAAAATCCTCTTCCATGATCTCTGCTGCCACCCCATGTATTAGACTTAAAGGCTGATGGCTGGATAATGTTAGTGTATCTCTGGTTGGTGGTACCCCATCCTCCTCCTCCTCCGCTAGTACCTTTCAATGAAAGAAAACCACATAACAGAAGTCTTAAATCTTTAAGATATTAAACAACACAACATCAGTGAAAACTGTAACTATTCTTATGGTGACAATAAAAAGTTTGGAAAGAAAATGTAGTTTTTTCCTAAGAAGTTAACCTGATTATTTAGCCAACTTAACTTAGTGAGTTACCCGGGGTAGTTCTCGAAACAAAGGTAAAGGTGAACTCCTCCTTGCAACGCCACGCCAACAACTGGTTGGCACTGCAGTAAAGAGACTCAGTTTTACTTACATTGTTTCATAAAGTACCTACCCCAGCAGAATAAAAATTAACTCAAAGTGCATTTACGTTAGGGCTCCTGTCAACACAGCTATAGCAGTGACTCTTGCACTGTCAAGACCTTCCAAGTTGTTTTAAGACCTTGGACCCATCCGTGTGCTTTACCTTCTTCAGCACGTACAAACAACTGCAGTCTTGTCACTGTCTTGCCCTAACTTTATCTGTCTGTTTCTCGTCACGTCCCTCGCGTACCGAAAGCCTCCAAAGACCCCTATCCGATTAAAACTAACCTTCAAGAAGTACAACACACAGGTGGCTTGAAACTCGCTCACTGCTCTGCTAAGCCAAGTCGCGCCGTTCTTCCCGCCTGTGACACACCTCGCAGTCCCTTCGCCACAGCCCAACCCCACAAGCGCTAGAGCGGGCGCTGCCGCCGACCACCCCAAGGCGACGGCCGCAGGAGCAGGGCCGCCGCCGTCCCTCGAAGCTCCCGGCAGCGGCGGGCCTGACGGAGCCCCGGGGCCGGCCCCGACGGCCGCGCCGCCAAGCCCTGAGCGCGCACCCCCGCCCCCCCAGGCCGCCGTCCGGCCCTGCGCCCCCGCCCGCCGGGCCGCCGCGCTCAGCAGTACCTTGGTAGCGGGGTGCAGGGGACCCAGAGGGCCCATAGCGCCCGCCGCCGCCGCGGGGATGCTCGTTCCAGCACCTCTCGCCGAAGCGGCAGCGGCCCTGGAGGAAGAACTGACAGATGGCCATGGCTGCCCCGCGCGCCGCCGCCACGCAGACGTCAGAGGCGGGCGCCGCGCCGAGGGGCGGCGCAGCCGCGGCCGGAGAGCGGGGAGGCCCGGCCGGAGAGCGGGGAGGCCCGGCCGGAGAGCGGGGAGGCCCGGCCGGAGAGCGGGGAGGCCCGGCCGGAGAGCGGGGAGGCCCGCCGCGCCGAGAGCGGGGAGGCCGCGGGTAGGGCCTCCGTAAACGCAGGCCCGCTCCCCCGCGCCGCAGGAGCCAGAGGAGCGTGAGCCGCGGCGGTAGCCCGGAGCCGGGGCGAGGAGACGGAAGGGGAGTATCGCCTTCCGCCGCCCTTTCCGTCGTGCAGTCAGCCGGAGCTGAGCGGGCATCCGAGCCCCGGGTAAAAGGCGAGGGAAGTCCCCGGCCTGTGTCATCATGAGCATCGTTACTTGGCGCAGAGGTGGTGCCGTGAAGAAAACGTCACGATCACAGGATCGTCGAGGTTGGAAAAAGACCTTTAGGATCATCCAGTCCAAGCATCAACCCCAAAGTTCCCAACTACACCACATCCCTCAGCGCTAACCCTCACCTCGAGGGGCGTGAGCAGCCGTCCCGCACGGCCCTGCCCACAGGGCCGCCACAAGCTACTTCTCGCATGTCCTGCGTACTCAGAAGTTTTTCAGTAGCTTAAAAAGTATTATTAATCCCTTGAAAATAAAATTCTAAAAGAGTGCTTCATAATTTTAAAAGCCAATATAAAAAAACCCAGTCTGTACAACCTAAGAAATGCACTGATCAGTTTTTACAGTGTTTTAGAATTAAGGATCAGAGACACCAGTGACACATTTGTTTCATGGCTCAGAAAAAGGTAAAGGCAAAGGGAAACAAGAAAAAGAGTTACTACCGAATAAAGAACCAAGTTGCAGGAACCACTATTAAGCCCATGAGTGTATCTACCACTTTCTGTACATGAAGAATGGTTAGGATGAGGAATAAAACCAGGAGGAAGTCAAAGCAGCACCGACTTTGAAAAATGGAATTTATACTGCTTAAGAGAACTTGGAGGATCTTCAGAAATAAAACAGACTAAAAATCCACACCACCAGCAACGCACAAGGTACAAGTAGGCAAGCACCAACTTTTAAAGTTAACTCGATAGTCTCATAGAAACAGATCTGAAAAAACTAGCAAGTTAGAAGAGAGGTGACAAAATTTAGATGAATATATTAATAAACTAGCATGGGAGCAGGACAGATGTACATACATCATTTGTATAGTTTTGCAGAAGTTGGAAGTTGTACACAGTACTGACACCGATAGCTTGACAAGCTGAACTTCTACACTGTAAGAAATTTACTATCATGTTGGCTGGAAACATTTACAGAACCTATATGCTTATAAACCAGAGATTAATAACCATGTGCAACTTTAGAAGACTTCTATAAAGTATCTTTAATGACTTTGTTCATGCCATTTTAAAAACAGTAATTTTCAAGAAAAAAAATCAATACATTTGTTGTATTGACTTTGCTTTCCCATTCCTATTCCCATCTTTGCTAATCACTTGGCATCCACAGTATGTACAGTCTGATGCCTGGGAAGATATTGAAAATTGATGCCAAGTTTCCAACTTGCTAATTATAGTGCACAATTATTATGGACTGCCCCCACCATCCCCCTACCTCAGTATAATAAAAAAAATTTAAGTCCTTCTGTGAAAGCTTCCCAAAAATGCCAAAGATGTCATTAGCAAAGTGTTTTTTCAATCTACATATATGGCCTGTCTAACTTTTGAAATTGATAGGCAGTCAGTCATGCAAATGATGGAAGAAAGTCACTGAAAGAGGGCAGCTATCACGATCTAGAGAGCTGTATAACCTATCCCCGTTCACCACAGGAATCTTCATTATACTGCTGTCCTTGGTCTTTCCTGAGGAAAAAAATCTTCATTGCATTCTGGTAAGATTTCTGCAGGTAGGTATAAATGAGAATAATTTTTGCTCTTTTCTCTCATGACCCAAGCTGCATTTACTCACCTTTATTAAATGAAGAATTTCTGCAACTGAGCTCAGTAAAGTGTCATTTAACCAGAGATCTTCATCAAATGCTTTGAGTTCTAAATAATTGGATTTGGTCTATTTTTGACAAGGCCACACAGAGTTCTTTTAAAGGGAAGATGCCATATGATCTCAGCTAGGTAAGTGGATTCTCAAAACACATCCCCATCTCTTAAAACAGACAAGAAAATGGGCATGACAAGATCCATGTTATACATTATGCTGTATATACAAATGGAAAGACTGCATCTCAGTTTTTCCTATTACTCAGTTTAACAAGAATTGGTAAAACATGGAAGCAAAGCACCAATAGCCATCTTTCCCCAAGTCCTTGAAGAATGTCTCAGCATCTCCTACAGGTCTTCAGGTCTCTAAAGTTTCTTCATTTGCCCCACAAGTGTCTACAACACAGATTAAACAACTTGTCACTGGGAAAGCACGGACTTTGGAGTTGGCTATCCACTTGTCTGTTTCAGTATTATATTCAAGAATATGCCCTAATCGACCAACACCCTGAAAACCAGCCAGGACATAGACTATAGATCCCACAGCAGCACACTTCACTGTTACACCTTTCCAGGGCATTGGAGACACCATCTTCCATTCATTCATCTTGATATCGTAATATTCTACATTATCAAGGCCACCTACAAAGCAATGAGATAGGTAACTGCTTATTACATTATACCGTATGGACTGAACTAGAGCATAAAAATGCTTCGTTAAATTTAGTCTTTATTTTCAAGGTTTAGATTAAAAAAGAAATCCTAGAGTAAAAACAAACAGGAAAAAAGGCCACAGGTTTCTAAACTAGCAGTTTACCCTTTTATAAATACAGAAACAGAAAAAAGAGGAGGCTCAAAGCGAGATGCAACAAATTTCACATTATATGCTGTCTAGAGATTCTCATGTTGCTTCATGAACAGAAGAAATAACAATGCCAAATTTCTTAAGCATTTGTGGCTAGTGACTGAAACTTAGGAATCCACCTGAAACTTCTGTATAGTGAAGGCATTTTATTCTAGAGGGATCACCAGTACCTTTACCTAAATTAATAATTTACTGATAGAGGATGTCTCTCCAGTATGATATTAAAATCACCGAATTTTAAAAGCCTAAGTGGCTTTGAAGAGGGCCAAGGGATTCAAAAGTTATTCGTCACAAAATCTACTCTTCTCTAAGATGTGCTTGTTTAGGAAATAAGCTAGTAATTTCACTTTACGACATCTACAAGTATCCTGTTATCCCTGTTTAACAACTGTAATACAGCTCAGAGTTTTCACTTCCAGTTCTGAATTATTAGATCTGGGAGATTAAGAAATCTTTATGATGTTAAGAGGTATGAATCTTTCACCCCAGATATAACTCTTGCCCATTATATTACAGTAAGAGCAACTAATCAGTCAGGCTACAGACTATGAACAGCAAAATAATACTTCAACTTACTGGTTCAATAGCACACACCTTGAAAATGAGCATTCAGTGAATACATTAACATTTTGCAAAATGGCAGCCCTGGCTATAAACAATTGATAAAATGTTTGCACGAAAACTGCATGTACTGATATTTTTGCATTAGAAATCAATCATGCTGGAATAGTTTTAGTAGCTAATTAAAATATAAGCTATATTCTAAATCAAATATTCCAACTACCATAAATAGTGGTTAATAAACCTCATAGCTGAGAATTTTCTATTTGGAAAAGCACTTCAGAAACCCTGTGTAATTAAAATTCAATTATCCTGGAAAATAAACTATTACTATTCTAGTTTTAAAGACAAGGAGATAGGCAGATCATAAATGACCCACCCATGACAGTAAGTCATATTTCAAAACTAGGGCAGTCAAAAAAGTTCTCACTTTTTCACATTAAAATACATGACTAGCTGTAAGTCTTTAGACTGAAGTTCCTGAAATAGCAGCTAAGCATTTACTTGTCTCTCAAAAGAATACTAAAATCCCTCAAAATACATAATGAATAATTAAAAAAAGCCCCAACAACCCAGTAATATCTTTTCTTAAATGACTGGTTTAACCATATTAACTACTGCAGAACTGGGCTACAGTACGGTGCATGTCTGAATTTGACAATAAAAAGATACAGGGAAGGAAAGAGGTGAAAGAAGGAGGGAAACAATGATGTGACAACAGAACATGTTTTATGGTACCGCTCAAAGTTTTTCAGCTGAATAAAGTGGAATGAATTCTTTGCAAAAGAAAAAAAATGGTACCCATGAAACCTTGTGGGGCCAGCTAGAGAATTAATAGAATTTAAGTACCTAAGCCATTTTGTCCACCCACAGCAAAAATTTTGTCCTTTACAAACACCAGCCCATGATTCTTCCTGGCTTCAATCATTGGACACAGCTCAGTCCACCTGGGGAAAAAGAAAACCAAACAAAACAGGAAAACTCACTATTTAATTCCTGGAAAATAAGTATAGAATATGTAATAAAGAAAATGCATTAAGAAAATAAATATGGAAGAAAACTGCTTGAGAAAAACTACTTTTTAAGTAGAACTACAAATAACTGATTTATTACTGCTTAAATCAGGAAAATTACTTACCACATCTTCCTATTCATCTGTATTTCAGTTATTCAAAGAGCAAGCAAAGCCACAAGTGACCAAAAATAATTAGAATTGATACAATACTTACGTTTCTGTGGCTGGATCATAGACTTCACAGGAATTTAGGACTCTTCCAGAAACATTGTTCCCCAGGCTTCCTCCGCATACGTAAATGAGACCATTCGCCTCTACCATGCCATGGCTGCATCGCTGAGTCAGCATGCTGGGCTTTGTGTGCCAGCTTTCTGTTCTTGTGTCATAGCATTCAAATAAATACAGTGCAGAATTTCCTTAAAAAAATAGAAACCCACCAAAGTGTCATTAATTTTTATGGTTGTCTTTCAAAAGAAGAGTCTAAGTAATTATCAAATTGATGCTTTATTTGTTAGTTGAAAAGGGAAAGCTGCTTTCCCACCTCCAAAAGCAGAACTAAGCAACCTGAAACTTGGGACTATTCAGAAAGTACATACTTGTAATTCTTTTGACTCTTGTTCCAAAATATGCAAGTAAGTTTATAAAACTGCTATTTGTGTTTAAAAACAAAAAACAAGTGAAGAATTTTATTTTTTTTTTAGGGGGGAATAAACACTGTATGGAGATGTATATGAATTACCAATCATATTGTCATCATCTCATGCTATTCTCACTACTTGGAAATATATTGTTCTTTCAGACGTGAAGATGAAACCAGCTTTGTAAACTTAAGAGAAAAAAAGACTCATGTGAATCTGTACTAGCAGTGTGACTTGCCCAATTCCCAGAACGCTTGCCTTCAGAATTAGATAACTTGGTCATAACATACTCCTGAACTATTAGCAACCACAAGACAGCTACCCCTCACTGTTTTACTTTCTTCCTGGGGACTGGCAGATACTTATTTTCTGGAAGTGCAAGGTCTGTGTACTCCTCCCTCAATGGCCAATAAAACTATCACTGAAATCAAAAGCAATTTTTCTAATGAAGATAGACGGGAGCTTAAAGACTTGTGCTCAGGTAACTAGCTGAACCATAGCCAAAGCAGAGAAGGCTGGATGTAACTTTCTCAGAGAAGAACCAGGATCCTTCTCCCCTTTGTTTCAATAGATATATTCACCTAGAACAGTTAAATGCAAATTTTCTTGTGCCTCTTGTTCCTTGTCTTTCTACTTCTAGAAGTTAACTTTGTCACACTAGCAGCACTCATTACCAGCTGGGGATCTGAACCCTCAAAACAGTGCTATGTTTCCAGACCCAAAATACAGGAGCAGACTATTTCTATAAACTGTGCATTTGTTTACTCCTACCATGTAACTCTCAGTATCACTAAGAACTGTGTAGAGTGGGACATATTTTTTCCTTGATGTAAAATACACATCCTTATTTCTCTGAAGTTGAAGATAGAAAGTAGAAATTCTCATCTATGGGAAATGCAGCAGAAGTGTCTTTAATGTCTTTTTATAAAAAAAGGTAAAATCTTCCATATTTCAGTATGCTGTCAGTATAAGCTTAAAATTTTTCCTGCACTTAAATATAGTGGAAGAATTTGTTATGTTTAGCAACTCTGTTGTTTCCAAACTCTCTGAGCTTTTGCAAACAAAACAGTACTCCCATCAATTCAAAAAGGGGAAGTGAGCCCTGTTTTCTGTAATGGACTAGCACAGTAATTTGTTTTCCAAACTATTCAATCAATGCAAAAAGCATGCAATTTTTAGATTTGTCTACAGCTAAACACACTGCAGCATTTTATCCGATTAATGGTTTCACATAATTGCCTGCTCCAAATTAGAAAATACGAGATTCAGGATAGACAGACTCTTCCAAACAAGCAGCGTTCACTGGATTCCAAAGAAGAAAAAAGTATGGGCAAAATAAACTCCATTATTAATTTTCAACTTTTACTATTCTGTCTTGACTAATATTTATGGAAAGCAAAGTGAAACTGTGCAGTAATGTGAGCGTAGATTTAAAAGAAAAAAATTAAAATTTCCATTACAGTTGTATTAACTACAATGTATTAGAAAAACGATACAATCAAAATCTGTATCATACTCCCTCATGAACTGACATGTGGGAAACTAGGAAGATTTATGAGATTTTGTGTTCCAAGTTTCGCAATGCAGCCTTAGCTAAGCCTATTTCAACAGGAAAGGTGTTATTTCACGTTTACCGCACTAGGTGGCGGCTAGGAACTGTCTAATCTGCTGCTACATCAGACCTCTTAAAACATTTTGTAGGTCATGTAACATTACCTAAATGTCACAACTTCCCATTAAGTGACTTATCAATGTTAAGCACCGATTATGACCCCTTTTTTCTCTGCTCACCTCCCTCTGCAGCAAGGCAGAACTCAAAAGGATCTACTAGAAAATTTCTCCCTGGCTCTAGATTTCGGAATTTTTTTCTTTTTTCCTTTTTTCCCAGAACACAGCTTTTTTTAAAGCTCAGTATTTTTTATGGATATAGCATACCTACATTCCAACTTTCGGTTTGTTGATGGTGCATCAGATTTAGACAAAATGCATTTTATTACTATGGTGTTATAGCAACATGTTAAGTCACCCACTAGTTTTTTTGAGGTTTTGGTTGTTGGGGGTTTTTTTGTTTTTATTTTTGTTACTACAACAAGTAATGACAACTAAAGTAGTATTTTCCCATTTACTGCAGCAAACCAAAAGAATAACATACTAACAGAAGATAACTTCTGTCATTTGACAGGAAAAAAAGGACAAATTCCTTTACAGGGCCAAGTATGATTTCACCACCAGAAGCTTTTTTTTTTTTCAAGAAAAGCTTTTTTTCACTCTCCGCCCCCCCCCCCCCCCCCCCCATGAGGCCTAACATACATTGTATACGAGGAATGCTGCTGTCAAAATGCAGCTATTCTGGCCATACATTGCAGATAATTTTAAACCACACTGAGTTCTGTAGATTTATACAAGTAAGCTAAGAGCAGAGTGGGACACACCCAATATATTTGCTTGTCCCTAGTTAACTCTTAACAGTTGCAGTGTACATTATGCTCTAATTAATATAAATATTAATCATTTCAATAAGTGAAACCATTTTAAAAACACAACATAAATAGGTTGCTGGCTTGTGGGGAGGATAAAATCCTAAGTATGGGAAAATAAACTCATTAAGCTAACATGGCAACGTGCAGTTTCTTTTCAACAGTCATGCAAAAACCAGAAAAATTTCCAGGTATCTTTCTTTGTGCTTTTTTTTTTTTTTTGGTTTGTTTTAAAGATTTTTAGTGTCTTACCCACTTCTGAACCACCAGATGTATAAATTTTGCCCTCAGCAGCACAGGCTGCAAGGCTATCTCGAGGTGTTGGAGGTCCTAGCTTGGAATACCAGCTATCCTTCACCACATTGTAGCAGTCCATTCGCTTTATAGGGAAGAGCTGGGAACCACCCAAAATATAAACTACGTTGTCCCAGAAGACACAAGCTGCATCCCTGCGCTTTTCAAAGGGACATCGGATGTCTGTCCAGCTGTAATCCTGCATTACAAAGAACAGGTAATGTCTAATAGATTATAACACTTACCTGCACAGCGAGTGTTTTTCAAACAGAGCTTTTCATAGAGATTTAGATATGGTCAGTTTTAAAGTTCCTTTTCAAAACAAACATGAATACTCTTTATTGAAGAATACTCCTCAGGCGTACTCTTGAAAAATTCTCTTAGACACAGACATAGTTAGCTGCAATGAACCATGACATTATGAATTTCTATTTCCTCATTCCCTGTGTGCACCAAGAACAACTTCCCTGAAAAACAGATTTTTTTTTTTCCCCGACAGAATTGACCTCCTGCTGCTATCATGTCAGACACAATGCACGTGATCAATAAAGTAGGATTGCATTTTCTTTTCTAGGAATAGAAGACATCTTACATATAGTAACAGATTGTTTCTAAAAAAAGAATAAAATACAGAATGTACCAAACAAAGGCAATGGAAAAAGGAGAAGATAATATCCAAATTGACAAGCAACTCAGTTAAAAAGCTCTGATACATACTTTATTACCATGACAACTAGAAGCTTATTTACAGAATTTACAAAACACAAATGATCTACAGCTATCCACAGTTGATAGCATGAGAAATAGAGTAATGCTCCATCACAAATACTGGCAGTCATGTTGCCTAAAACCTGATTTTGCGTGGATTAGCAAAACCGGCAAGTATCAAATATGGGCAGCAATGCTACCCAAAGCCTTAAGAACACAAAACTCAGCAACTGATGTCAGACCAGGATAGCATACAGCACAAGAAACACTTCTTGAGTAATAGCATCTCACATATTCCATGAGCATAGCTTGTATCCTATACTGAACAGGAAAGTACGTGACCTTAACTGTTATCTGTGCCACCTCAGTATGGTCTAGCTCAACCTGCTGAATGACCTTCATTGTAATGGTTCACACAAGACGTTACATCATTACATTTTCTTAGCAAGGACATACTTCAAACACCTTGGTCAATGAGGAAGAACAGCGACTCCTACATGGGGGTTCAAAGAAAGAGAGGCAGAGCATGTTATAGTCCAAAACATCTTACAATCTTTTCTTGTAGCATCCCCCATATCAAGAAGAGCTGGCAGGTGCATGTGGCCCTTTATGATGAGAAACAGGTCCTGGGGCATCCTAGAAAGGAAAGCCATACTACAGCATGGCAAAATAAATAGCTGCATAAATCTTAAGAAAATGTCTTAGTGCATTGTGCAAGATCAACATATTTTCTAGCTCAAACTTCTGGCACTTTTACAAAAAACCTGGTGGTTTCCTTTACTGTTATAAAGGGCTGTGATCTGACCCACTTCTACGGTTTCAGTTCATAGCTACCATTTCATCCACACCTTTATCAAATGAAAAGCCATAACTGAGCATACTCAGCGGTATCCTCCTCTTTCATCAGTAGGCAATTTAGGTCATTCTCTTGCAATGCTCTTCAGTGGTAGTCTGCACCACAGAATTGCTTTCAATTTATGCATTCTGCACATTTAAGAATTATTGAGAAGAGTTACTTTATGCCACAGTCGAGATCCACACAGCCCTGGGCAGTGACAAGCCTCATTTCTGGAAGGCTGAGTAGGGACAGACCAAGATAGGTATATGGTGACACTTTCCATGCTGATCTTTGTTTTTAACAAATTGTGATGCAGGACACCAGAGGCAGAAGCTGTATGTTTTTTTTAACTGAAAGGCTTTCTTGTCTTTCATGAATTTATTTAATCACTTACTAAAACTATCTGAACTCCTAACAACCACAAGACCCCGTGACAGGAATGGCACAAGTAATTATGAGTCATGTGAAAGTAGCTTGTTCTGTTTAAGACTTTTATTTTCAGTTGATAACTCCTCTTCCAAGTTTGTCAGGGTAAACAGCAGATGTGCCCAATACAGACAACCTCCCCACTAACAGCTTATTAACTACAGCTCTATCTCCTCATAAAAGGTATTCTCATTCCTTTAATAATCAAGAAATAGCAATGCCACGCATCTGTTACTTTTTACTTGCCACTGCTGGGATTTTGCACTATTAAAAAGTTAAAACTTCCAGACATTTCTGTCACTAGAGACAGCAATTTCAAAAGAATAAGCATACTGCTGCCCCAAAATTCCATAAAGTCATGTATAAATTTTAATCAAAAATTCATAAACCAAGAAGTATTTTCTTCCCAGGTTGAGGGGGGGGAAAAAAAAAAGCTTAAAAAAATATTCTCTGGCAAATTTAACAAGAAAATGCTTCCCACCACCACTAATACATCTAGGATTTCTAGTAGTATGCTGAAAACAAACACCTCTACTCAAAGCAGTGCCAAATTGCTCCACAAGTTTTATGCCCGTCTGCATCTGTCCTGTTGCATCATTTTGCTCTCTTGATGAATTACATGCATCAGTGGAAGCATCAGTTACAGTGCAACAAATACAACAAATACAGACTTAAAGTAATACTGCTAACAGTCTCAACAAATAATATACAGTATCCAATCCACTCTTATTTAAAGAATCCTTTCTGACAACAAGAAAATGAAGATCAACATTAGAGACTAATTTTGTGTGCAAAGCAATGAGTGAAAATTAAAATTTTTTGCAGTAGTTTTATAGTGTTAGAATTATTGAAATTTATATCACAACTGGGAAACATATTTTCAGGAGAAACATAACATTTGTTTTGAACTGTTTCTTTAGCTGACAAAAATTTAATTAAAATCAAAAGTGAAGGACTAAGTCACTATTCAAGCAGTTCAACAGACAACAAAGAAAACTTCAATTCTTTCCCAAGGTCCTAACCTTGCAAAAGTACACACTCAACCTTAATTCTCTGCTCTGTGAAACTCCCATCATCTTTTGATGAAACTTAATTAAAGTGAGTTAAACGTGATATAGTCTTTGCAGCATTGGAGCCTTACATCCCATCCTTATTTTGCATGCACAGGATGCTAATCCCACAGGGGTTCTGGATCCTTGGTTTGTTGCATTTAAGAAGCTACTGTCACAGTTAATTAAAGATCAAACTCAGATACTCAAGCGAAACATCCAGAAAAGGACCTTTAAATAGCTTAGAGTTGAAATGAAGTAAGTAAAAGCTATTCAACAAGACATGACAGGCTAGCTAAGAATACCCAAGAAAGCATATAAGCACTAGGAAAACATTCAAGGAAGACATGCTTGTTAGAATCAAGTTCTCCAATTACCCACTTTTTTCCTTCTCCTTCCCTGTCCCCCACCCCTCTCCCCATTAATCCACATGCAAGGCCATAAAGCTTGATCAAGAGGCAGTTCTGCAAAATTTCTTCCAAACTCAGTTCTTTTTCGGTGTTATGCCTGGACAATTAGTCTATGAAAAAAATAAGCTATTTTATCCTATACTTTGTGTAGACTTATAAAGATAAGACTTTTTGTCTACAAAACAGACTTCTTTGTAATATAGTTTAGCTCTGACTGAAGACCACCTCCCTACATATATCATTTTCCTTCTAGTTTTAAGTCTTTGCCTGTTGCTCCCACTCAGCATGCACCGAGATGATTATTTTTCAAACAAGATTAAGTTTTCAGAAAATACATGGTGACAACTCGGGGAGCTTATATTAATTTATAAAGACTGATGAAGCAACATCTCCCATCTTTTGAGTTCTGACTACCACTGACATTAGGCACTTACGAAGTTTAACCTACCAGTTAGGTTGGTAAAGAGACCACATGCATGCTATGCTGGTAATACCATTGCCAATTAATGACTGGGGCAATAAGTCTCAATGCTTGCTTCTATCCTACCTAAAATCAGCTTTGTTCCAACCTAAGTAACTGGAAGTTAAGAGAAAGAAACTTTGATCTGATTTCCTTTTAATAAAAGAAAGGTCAGAGCATATTGGGTGAATTACAACTTGTTAAAATGCCAAAACAAAGTAACTGAAAAGGATGAATACCCTGATCAAAAGCTTTCCCAGCTCAGACCCTGAAAAGAATTATCTGCTCTGTTCCCTTCACCCTTCACCCTCTCACCCTCAGCTGAAGTACTGCTTGCTTTGAGTACGTGTAAGAAGCAAAAAGGTACTCGTTATTTCGGAATTTGGAATTCCTCATAAAAACACATACTAAAAGTTTCTCAAACTAAGTCAGCAAAGCTGGTCAGTTTTTTCTCCAGACTTAAGTGGCACTCAAAGAATGTAGCTTCAATTTTCTCTTGCATAAGGGAATCTGAATGATGAGTTCAAAACACATCCCAAGAGCTCATTCATTCTGAATTAGATTTGACAGGGCTCACACTGACTATAAAATTCACACAGATAACACACAAAACTGCTTGAAATAATAACAAGCATTTAATATGCTCAATTAGAACAACCACAATTTCTGCAACAAAATATTACATGTATGTGATCTCATAACTTATGATCTCATAACCCTGATATTTATGTAGTAATTTTTCTCTGTAGTAGTGCATGTGCTTGTCTGGTAAAAGAGTATGGATAATCCTTTTGCATGCAGCTGATGTTTCTAAACCATTTAGTCTGCATAGCTGAAATATACACCACTCCTGTGGCTTGATTTTATTCGGGGAACATGGAAACAAATTTCAGGCAAAACTAGCTTGCTCGCTCACTCTAAATTAGCCATCTCTAAGTTTTCTGTTGTAGAAACTCACTCTTTTCCACTTACAGAATACCTGCCTCCCAATTCTTTTCCTTATATACTGTTAAGAACTAACAAAACTCTGAACCATTAGGATTTAGAAGTGGTTACATGTTTATAATTAATGCACTGAAAAACCACCTTGCACTCTAAAACTGGCTTCTACACTAACATACTAATGTTAGCCAATTAGCTAATTAGCCAATAATTGTGCTAAAAAAAATTGCTTTGAGTTATTCTCTGAACACATATGTGCATGCACATGCATACAGACTTCCATATATTCCTAACCGATTGCTTGATGTTTCGGGGACCTTTTAGTTCCAGCTGTGGGATGCACGTATCAATGAATTCTTAACTCAGATGGATTTATCAAAACTAATATTGCCAACGAACACATAATCATTCTATTAAAAATTAAGTACTACCTCTAGGTACACAGATTTGAAAATACCCAATTAACCATACTCTTCCAACTGTATACCCAAAAGGCAGGGAATACATCCTTCCTAATACTGTTTTGTACGTCATTATGTCTTAGTTAATATCATCAGCAAATAAAACACGTAAGATTACAAACAGTGAATCTTAATGCATTTTGAGGTAACGATTACCTTTGGATTAAAATATCGGCAGGACTGGGGCTGTGAGCCTCCAAACAAAGCAATGCGATAATCATGTTTTTTCCTTCTTGGCCTTGTACCTTCTACTAACTCTTCTCTGTCTTCTGGGGAAAGTAGATGGTAGCGCATCCCACCTGGAAGGAAGACAACAACTGTTTGCAGATCCAGTGTAGTTCATACATGGAAAGGGATGTTTCATAGGCAGGGATAGGTGGTGAGAGGGAAGGGAAGGAAAAGGGGGGGAAAACCAAGTTTCTACATTACACCTATACAGCTTTGATTTAAAAGGGCAGAATACATAGCAGCACATGAGGATGGGAGCATACATCCAGATTTACACCCTATTTCAAATTGCCTGCTCCATGTGAAAACAGGACATTGATATAGACTCACATTATATACCAATTCAGCTCATTTAACCAATATTAACAAGCAACTAAGTTTGTCATATTGAAATAGGCAAAAGGAGGCAAACCCAAAGAAAAGGAACAAGAAAACTGGGAGCCTAAAGAGGACAACCCTAACATTAAAACAAGGGACTTGAACCCAGTGAGGAGTCAACCATGCTTGCCTCCTCACACCCCTAATTTCCGATGAATAAGGCAGGCATCTCTAGCATACTGTACCTCATGAAAACTCCTCACTTTTGTACTTAGCTTGAAAATGCAAAATATTAGTTACAATTGGTATAAGAAAATAGGCATTCTCCTAAGAAACATTCCAAAGAATGCAAAAATATTAGTGACAGTCCAAGCCACTAAAACCAGACAAACAAAAATCCTTATTTCTTAAACAATGCACCCAACTCCATGTCACACAAGAAGTATGACTGAGATGCTGATGGTCAGCAAATACTTACCAACATATAGGTTAATTTGAATCTTGCTCATTGAGACTGGAGGAAAACAATTGCATACCATTTTTTAGATCTACACTAAAATGAAGCCAACTAGTTAACTGCTACTGAAATGAAAATTTTTATTTCCAGAATATTTATCAACATCTAGGTTTTTCTTTCTTACATGATCACATTTCTCAAATGGTGTCTGAAAGTAAAAGGGAAGCTTGTTCTCTATCTCATCTGCACCTTGAGAATGCAACTGTCCGTAGGCTCAATGGTCAGTATATATTAGAGATAAAAACAGCAAAACACATGCTTAATATTCTAGTTTGCTTAGGAAAGCTATATAATATTCAAAATTTTGACATAAAACATTTTTAATTCATATACAAACATGAACAAATTGACCTAGCCTGTTCCAAAGGCACACTAACACTTCCAATTACCCTAACAATGCATTGACAAAATCTCCATTCCATTACTTGTCATGGAGTTCATGTCATTTGCTTGGAGGAAAGAAATGAAAGTCACACTGGGTTACATAAACTGGGTTTTATTTACATATTAGTCTGCTAATCCAACTTCAGCTCAACACAGCATCCTAGTGGGAACAAAGTCAGATGAATTTAATGTGAAAATGTTGTCAGAGCATTTTAAAGCAAACAATTTTCAAGAATTCCACAGCATTTTTAAAATTACACAGAACATTAAAAATTTCATCTAGAGGTCAACTTACTGATCACCATTTTAAGGCATTCTGGGTTATCCTGAATAAGTGGTTCAGCCTGAACTGTTTTACTTAAGAAGTTCTTTGATATGAGAGGAAATCGGACTTTAGCAAGAATATCAACCATGTACGGCTGGCGATTTGGCTCATCATACTTCAACCATCTGACTGCTGCATCATAAACCTTAAACAAGAGAGGAAAGAAAAGCATAAAGCACATCACCACACACTAAGACAAATTATTAAACCTTAATGCTCCAAACTGATTCTTCTGCCCATTGGTGAACTTATACTAACATTTTAGTATGTGGGGATCCACACCATCTTCCGAAGAAACCCAACAAAACAACCAACCAAACCCCAAAAGAGATGATGCTCAGACATGAAGTAAAACAAATGCACAACAACAGAAAATCCATCTACATACACCCCCCCCCCCCCCCCCCTCCTTCTACTATGTAACCTTTTTCTCCTCCAAATGGGAAGCATGAATCAGCAATTCACACTGATGTGGATAACCCCTATACCAGGTTGAGTCTAACATGCTTCGAGTTCCATGCCCTAACACAGGTAATACTTCACCAGAAATGTTGAAATAGCTTCTACTTGATATAGTCTCCTGAGCTGACAAACTGCTTCTGTTATCAAATTGCAGTGTTGGGGATCAAAATATATTGCTATCATTGTGTTTTAGGGGACCATTTGAATAAAAGTTTTCAGCTGCAGACTACCATAAATTTATCATTCAGAGAGTCTCCTCTCTAACTCCTCTACAGGAAAAGACAATGGGTTTTCTCGGGGGGCAGGGAAGACAACCAAGAAATCTGCTCTATTTATGACTGTCTTCTGGGTCAGGAGGAGTGAAATGAAAATCCAATATTACCTAAGATACTTCCATGCTGCTCTCAGACCTAGCAAGCTCATCTACTATGCTGCCACTTCAAAGTCAGCACTAACTTCATTACAAGTGATAACACAGTCAATACCTACTCCTGTAGCTGGAACTGATCACAGCGATCAGTGGTGGAGCGACTGAATTATAACGTGGAAACACATTTAGTGGCAGAATTAGAGTTATTCAGAGGGACTGCTATACCACCTCAACTATAATTCTGCAAAATGATCAGGGAGCAAGGGAGAATAAAGAAATAAAAAAATATTTAAGGCTCAACTCCATCAGCTAAGGAAATTTAACAATGATTAGACAGGAACATTTTATCCCTTCATCAACAGAAACATTACTTGCATACAGGAAAAATAGGACAGTAATTAAAGCTACTTTTTTTTGCTAAATGTAAATATGCTTTACACTAATACAAGAGTTAGAGTATAATGTCAACTTTCTAGCAGTACTTCTGAGAAATAAAATTACTATAGTATCACTGGCAAACTTCCAGTTTCATACTGCACACTGCCACTTTCCTAAAGGAATTTTAATGATGCCATGCTGCCTACACAAAATTTCTACCACTGCCACCAAGTTAAAGAATGCTATCTTACCTTACTAACAGAACAAGAATATAAATTCCAAAGTGTCATTTTGGCTGAAAGCCAAACACCACTTCCAGCTTTGAGACTGTTACCCTGAGACCTTAACTTTTCCTAGCACCTGGCAAGAATGTTGAACTGTGACAAAACTCATGTTTATACTTGTAACTAGCCAACTATCATATTCAGTCACCTGAAATTACTCCCCCACTCTCAGTAATTATTTTCATTTAAGATTTTTTACTGCAATTGATACATTGAAGAAAACACATTAATTCTCTGAAAGCTAAACTTCAGTCAGGAAAACATCCATTTCTATCCAAGTGGATACATATATGATGTTGGCTATGGGATCTGCCTCCTGCACTTCAAAGGTATGAGTCAACTCATGACAACATAGCCAAACAAATTACTTAGTTCAAGCACCAGAATAGCATAGCTAGAAAGGCAAGATTTCAATTTGTTTTCAACAGATTTGACTAAGAAGCTACAAGAAGTACCCAGCAGCTACAATCACCCTGTAATCACCTCTTTGGGCTGCAGTGCAGACTTCATACACTTCCTGTTTTCCTGCAGCAGTTAGAACCAGCTGGTGAACAATCACTCAGGGCTATGTTATAAACTGAATCAAACTTTCTGAATGGGACACCTGTAAATGTAGTTTCTACCACAGGTTACAACTTTTGAGTGAAACTCCAGGCTCCTTTCAGCCACCTAAACTTTTTTGTGTCCCTCCCCTAAATAAAGGCCTTCCATTGATCCGTCACTGTCAATGCATCGAGCTTTCAGTGTTTTGTTCACCTTGCTTCAAAGCCCCTCAGTTCCCCAAACTTAACTTGTGTATTCATAAGTTTCCATCAGAAGCAATTCCTCTGTGAAATGGACTGAGCCCATACTCAGGTAGAGACATGCAACCATTAAAGTGTAGTTTGTTTTACCACTTCAAAGTAGCTCATTTCAGTGATAGCACAGGAACCCCAATCTAGGAGCAACTGCTATAGTACATCCAACTTAATTCAGCTCACGTACTATGGAGTCAGAATCTCTATCTCAATAAAGGAAACTGTTTTGCTTACCCCCTTTATGATTGCTTTCTTTCCAGTTTGGTGAAACAAAACATGTAATAACCACACTTGAAATGTTAATATTTGTTTTTGACCAAGCCAGGCTGCATCTTTTATTCTAAAATTTAGCAAGCACTACGTGCATCATATACTGTAGGAACATCAGAAGTGAGATACTTTAAACCAATTCTTTATTGAAAAAGATAGTCAAGTTGAATGCTCTTTGCTGTATGAAACAGGGATCTCACCTGGTCCTCTGCCCTCACTGTCAACGTATCTTGGTTCAAGAGATGTGTCACACGCTTAACATCAAGCTGAAGAAATTCATCTGTCTTGTAAACTTCAGTGAAGTGCTGATGGATAAAGTCATCTGCAGTGGCTTTCAGTTCTGGACAGTCTAGGCATTCTGCTAATACACTTATACCTATTAAGGAAAAATTAAGAAAAAACCCTTCCAAATTTGAATTTCAATTACCTTTAATATATTAAAATATTACTTGCAACCCCAGTTTATTACTATGCTTTTTTTTCTTTAACACACATGCTGTCACAACTCATCTGCAACTCAAGACAAACTAGGATAAGCACAAGCTCCTGATACCTATGCTTACTGAACTAATTCCATTCCCATTAAAAATTGGGTAAGCACAGAGTTTTTCAGCAGATTGCGCTACAATCTTCTTCCTCTTTCTACAGAGAAGATGGCAAGTGGGGTAGAAGCAACTCACCAACCCATGGGCTGCAACTAGCCTGAGCTGCTCTAAGCAAACCAGAAAGATAAAATCCGAGTGTATGACCTCTTGACAAAGTATCAAGAGTTTCAAAATAACCCATCATTTCTTTCAAATATAAAAAACCCCCCAGTGAACTGTGGACTTGCCTAAGAATCTGCACAGAACAATTTCAACTTGTAAACAACGCCTTGAAGAAAAAATTATTTAATCTTTATGTCCCTTTTTGCTATAAATTAGCAACAAAGAATGCAAGTGTTAAGAGACCATAATTATTCTTCTAGTTAACAAAAACCACAGAGGAGGTTTGCCTTAAAGCAAGCATAAGTGGTATTTTCCTTAGAAAGTAATCTCTTTCTTCCAGCAGTTGTTTCAGAGCCACAGCTGTACTGCATCAAAGTGTCAGTTCAATCACTGTAGTTCAGATTCTCTGCAAAACATTTCTATTGATATTATAAACATCTATAACATGATTAGGAAGTTACTAGAATTACATGACAAATGTCAATAAAACCCTACAAACAAGTTTACTTTTAATCTCTGATTAAATAAAGTGCACCAAATCTTAAGCATGAAAAAGCACTTAGTTCTACTTGTTTACCTTTTCTGTAACACCGAGTTCATCACATTAGGGCTACAGAACATATACAATATCAAACTTGCCCAGGTGACATTCATGGATTTCAGTCAAGATGAAGAGCAAGTAAAACCAAAAGTAACCTAAACTTATCCTGTTCATACTTCTAAAAGATATGCTAGTTCTGCAGAAATTACAACTCTGTCAAATTCTGTAACAACTGAAAGCTCCACCTTGTTAAACAGCTGAGGTTCTCTTAACAACCAAGAAGCTCCAGGGTTGTTGCCAAGTTGGCATGAGACCTAGCAGTCAGTGGACCCTGATACTGGCATGATAACTGTCAGTTTATTTTGTCTATGACAAGGGACAACAGTTCAGATTCAGAGCATAATTATTTTTACATGTCTGGATTTAGTCAAATATTGCTGCCTTTTAGATGATAGTATCTGTTTTTCAAGAACAGCAGAGTTAAATGAACAGTAAATTTACGTATGCATTTCTCTTACCAAGACAATTGGAAGCATCAACTTGTTCCTTTAAAAAGTCCACACACATTTTTTTCACAGGTTCAATTTGATATTGGTTTGCTGCATCTAGTAAAGACTGGACATTATTGCTGTTAACTGAGATTCTGCAAAACAGGAAGGGTAAAACTGAAATCACTAGAATTATCTACTTTGTTGTAGTAAAAAAAAAAAGGCAACTTATTCACATAAACGGAAAAATTATTTCCCTGCTATTTACCCAAGAATCTTTCACACAGTCTGAGCACACAATTTCCCTTCATGATCTTTCCAAACTGCTTTCATTTGCTCTGCTTTACTGAGGAAGGGCAAAGAGTAAACAGCCCTGGATTCTGAAGAAATAGCCTTTAACACAGGCCCTCTGCAGTACCATACTATTGCTCTGACTTGTGTGATTAGCCACTTTCACAAAGCAGAAATGAATATTTTTTTTTCCTAACAGTCTCCTACTTCCAAACAGGCATCAGCAAAAATCTGTCTAAACTCATTGTCAAGGCTGCTCTGATTTGCCCAGAGTGCACAAGCAGAACCACCAGCCTGGCAGTGCTTCAAGAGAAGGTACAGAGCTCACAGACAAGGGCTTGGGCACCAGGGAAGGCAACCATACCAATGGGGTGCTGACACTGACTGTCTCTTACCACTGATGGAGCACACAAGATTCCTCTCAAAGAAAGGAGAAAGCCTTCCTAAGGAGAATTAATCCCATTAGTACAAAGATGAAAGGCCTGTCATCCATCTGTCATGAGAGCTGATTGAAAAGTGCTGTTGACAATCCTAGTCATCTGCACAAGCTGTTTTAAAAAAACAAACAAACAAACAAACAAACAAAAACCAACCACCACCACCCACACACAGACAACCTGAGACAGAAGGGAAATGCTGTTCACAGAACAGTTATCCACCCTGCCTGTCCTGAGATAAAGGTATAACTCCTGGAAATGGTTCTGTGTGATAGCTACTGTGGCCATTAAGAGAAACCCTGCTGATACCAATAAGGGCCCGAATTTCAGAACAATGGGAAACATCACTTGACTCCAACACTCAAGTCAAAAGCTTGAAGTGCTCCGAATTGCTTTCTGGAGATGACTACTGTTCTCTTTAGCCTGTAGGGCTTCCTACTGATTAAATAAAAATGAAAAGGGAAGAGGATATAAGGTCTAGTCACATCAGACTTTAAACAAAGTAAAGAATTGTAATGGTAACAAAACGGGTGAATCATAAAAGCATTATTTTCAGATTTTATTATTTACAACTGGCAGGCTTCCTAGAAAAAAGTATCAGCTTTAAATAATGAAGCTACCTTGCGGTATAGGCAAATTCCACGAGCTGTTCAATAATGTCAGGTTCCGCATCTTTTAACTCCACTTCAAAGGACTTTGATTCAAGCATATTTGCTGCAAATAAATTAAAAAACAAACTCCATCAATAAGTCACTCTATTTTCTACTGTTTGCAAAATATATAGTAACTAGAGTGATTATACAACGTGGGAAACTGCTAAAAACTTCACACAGTTGATTGCTGTTTTCCCAGGATTACTAACGCAAGTCAGGAAAGAAATGATGCAGTGGGACAAAAAGTAACTGGTGTGTGCACATAACTATTATGTAAATTACGATAAACCATATTAAATAGAAAAGGTCATAGATGCTATCAACTGCAGTGCAGACTGCCAAGTTAGCATTACCAAAACCAGGAAGCACACTGTCAAAAGCTATTTCCACATTTAAACTGATAACAATAGAGACAGCTCTGAGCTCCCCACAACCAGACACAGCACTGTAAGTCTGTCCACAGACAGTTACAAACTGACCATTGGAAGGCATGGTTATTTTACTTTATTAGACTTAAATGTGTGGTTTATAGCACAGTAATTTTACAGTTCATGGCTAAGGCATAAAGAAGAAAGATAGATACTAATCAAGTTTGTAAAGATAGCATAAATGCAAGAATACTGACACTTCTGAAAGCCCATTTTATATGTGGAAAAGACCAATGGTGAGAAGCAATGGTGCAGACAAATTCTGTCATGGGAGTAAAAACTCCCAGTTTTCAGGTCAAGAGAGGGAGACCAATTCTAATACAACATATGGGCCCAATTAATATGAGCTCACATATGAAGTAACACTTAACTTGATCAAAAGTGTTGAAGGGAAAATGAGGGGAAGGGTAAACAGATGAATGGAAGGACATAAAATGAGGAAATCTTCACTTATACTTATCCTTGAAATTAATCACTTTCATAAAATAAACAGCTTGTCAGACACTAGTATAACAGGATATAAACACAAAAGCTTATAATTAATTAATTTTGAAAAGACTTACTAGTAAACATCAAATTAAAAAAATGACTGGCCGAAGCAAGCACAACACGGTGAGCTGGAATTTTTCTTTCTTGAACCATAAGAATGACATCACATAGAGTTTTCTAAATCAGAGAAAAACACAGACAAAAAATGTGAAGAACAGTATTTTCAAAAAACTTTCAACAACATTTCTTTAAAAACAGATTATGGAAATTAATTGCTTTTCTTAATCCACACAACTCGGGAGTATTATGCAATGAAAAGATTTTCTGAAAGTCAAAGTTAAGTTCAGTAACCTGGAGAACTAGCAAACTTAAGTTTACCCATGAACTTGTACCTTAAGGATGGCCACAAATAACATGAACTCTTGATTAAAGTTTTTCCTGTAGTATGTGTATCAGCCTCGAATAACATGGGCTCTGCAGCATCTAGCAGAGGATGCATTTATGTTACCATCTTCATCTATCAGTGGCTCTCTTTACTCAGCTGTTGATTTTCAGAAATACTCATAGGAACCTCATATCTGAAGACCACCATCATATGGTCCAACCAGAGTGAACGTGATTGAACACTTAAGAAAATGTACCCCAAAAACATCACTTCTATGGAAGGGTTTGACTGTTCACACTTGATAAGCAATTAACTGCCAGAGGGAAAAAAAAGCCTTTTATTTCTCATTTTTTTGATATCTGTATGCAAGCAGTTAGTTTCTCCTCTACATGTGAACTGTCAAGCACTAGGAGAAAGGGAAGTGACGGAACTTACAAAAGTTGTCAGGAGACATGAGAGTAAGGGACTGGGGTAAAAAAACATAATTTCAAGATAAAGGATATCATTTCAGAATCTAAGAACATACTGACTGAAGTAAATTCACACCATACTACAGTTAATTACAACATCTTTATTAAGAAAGAAAAACTGAACAGCACTGCTTCCTAAAAACAGAAATTCATTTTCAACTACTACTTTAAGAACACCTACCTACACCCATCCAAGTAGTAACCCCAGAAAAGAGCATCTCTACTCTGGGAAGTACATACTTGCTTAGAACATTTTCCCCATACAGACAATACTACCTAGGGCACACCTCACAAGGCTGATAATCCATATATGCAGCCCCTTCAAATAAACCTGTTTTTTAGTTTCTGGAAGGAAAGGCCTCTCAGAAGCACACATGGGACAAAATACAAATAATATATTTTTTTAAAATGTTTTAATTAGGGGGTGACATACAGCTTCCTTTGTACATCTGTAGCTTTAAACCATTTAGGATTGAATAAGCAAAAGTAAGAGACCTTTCAAGAAGAGTTTCAGAGGAAGTCCTCTAAAGCTGAAATTCCCAGCACATCTTGTTCAAAACAAGTGTAAGAAACAAGCAGTACAAGATACCAGAACATCCTGTGGCGAAGCTTTGGTAAGACTTGCAACTGTTGCCTGATCTCCATGCTGTATTTCTCACACATTTAGTGCCTCAGCTCAGCATCTGAAGCACCTCAGATATTCTAAGGCCTTTCTGAGTGCAGGAAGAAATATTTGCCAACCATCATTTTCATCTGGGATGTTTCTGGGTGTTACTGTTTCAACTGACACTCTTCTGAGGATTTCTGTACTTCTTTCCAGAAGGACCCACTGGTGTCACTGAGTCACCTCAATGAGGCAACTGATGACTGGTATTGCATTAACCAAAGGACACACCCGCACATCAGCTTGCATTAGGGTGCTTCACCTTCCAAATAACAGGTCCGGCAACACCTTGCAACTCTGTCCCAGCTTCATTCTCAATTACTTCACTCACAGCTGACCCCCACTCAGCTGCAAAGTTGCAACAAAGGATTTATGCACATGCTGTCAAATAGCTCCATAAACTGCCCCCACAGGCCATCTCATGTCGGAGATGAGCAAGAAGTCCTCCATACACTAAACATACTTGCCCCCAACATCTTACCAGTACTAAGTACAAGTATGACCGTAGTTTACTCTAAACTCCCATACTCATGGAGGCTGCTTCTAGATCAGAGCTCACACAAAAAGCAGCCTCTTTCAAATTCTGCACTTTCCAATCAGCCCATTCTCCTACAGCATTAAACTAACGCATTTAAATAGCTAGTGCTCCACATGCATGCTGCTACTTCCATCCCAGGAAATTTTAAAATATCATATTTAGGTTTTATAACCACAGCATAGTTCTTGACTTAGCAAAATACAAAGCCTATAAATCCTTTAAATTTTCGCACAACTAATCAGCTGAACTAGTACATTCTCCTCTGGCTCCTGCTGACTTTCTAATTTTATCCTATATAATCACATTGTCTGTTAACTTCTTACAAACAACTCCTAAAAGAAGTGTGAGTGTCATGAACTAAACAAGAATTTCTGGAGCAGCCAGCACTGGGTGTGAGATGCAAAACTACCATCTGAGGTCAGATTAGAAGTTTCCAGGAAACACCAATAGCAGGCAAAATTCAGAGTTGCACCTCCCTGGGCATAACAGATTTTGAAATTTGAATCAGAAGTACACATCAATTTCACAGCACTTAATCCTGATTCTCCCTCTCCCTGTTTAGAGTAACTCACAACTAGATGAGAGCTGGCCCTCTATTATACTGAAAGATGAGGTTCTTAAACAGAACAACATGGTGCCAGATACTGGAGTAGTTACATGGTAAAGCACTGTGATTTCTCTGTGCTAGGGTCTGCACATATATCTAAGGGAGCGAAGTATTTCCTCTCATCTACTTACAAAGCATAACAGCATCTGGAATCCCCTTGTCAACAATGACAGAGGTATGAGCTGAACATTAATGAGCAGAGTTATGAACTCAGCTACACCATGGAATATATTTACCTAATTAGAAGAGAAACAAAACCTAAAAAAGTAGATCATAGGCTTTAAGTCTCAACTCCTGTACCTGAAGTCTTGAAATCAATTTGGTTTTTCATACATAGGAGCTTTGTTGCATGAAATGGCTTATGCAGACAACACAACTGGCTGCATATTAGTGAGAAGGACAGGGCTGAAGTGCAGGAGAAAAGCAGAATCAACACTGTGACATCACTTGCTAGCCCAGGACCTAGACTGCTGATGACCACATCACTAAAAGCTGGACTGAGCCTTTGGCAAGACTAACACTGAGAGATAAACAGCTAAACCCTAGAAGGTACAATACATGACAGTGCCAAGTACAAAGCCCCCAACTGTTCTTTAACAGCTGGCTTCAGAGTGAGCTTTAACTCTGGCTCCACATCATTTTTTAAGAGAACAACAGTACCACAATCAAGCCAGCTTCTCTTCCTCCAAGACAGATCTCTTCATATTCAAGGAGTTACACAGATCATCCTTCTGCTCCTGTACCAGAAGTCTGAGCTTTTTAAGGGGGGAAAAGAAACATAAAAAATAAGAAAGCAGCATTTCTTTCAGTTTGGACAGCTCAACTGAAATCCACTTGTATAATTATAATTTTGGTTACCGCTCTTGCTCTATTGATAAACTGAAGTCACCTTTAATAATAATTATAGGCTATTGATCTAGGAATCTTATCTGCCAGAAAGGTCAGAATTTGTAAAGATGAGGTCACTAGCCCCCTGTACTGCCATTGGCTTCTTAATGAGATGGCCAGACATACTTGGTACGAAGCACAAGAAGAAATGCTACCGGTGAAACCCAACCATGGTTACAGCCATCCCTCTCCTCCCACTGCAGCTTCACTATACCGATAGTGTTCCAGGGGTTCACAGTCCATTTGTTCAGAGAAGAGTTCCTGACTAAAATCCATCATCAACATCTCTACTGCCCTCAGGTTTCTGTTTGAAAAGGACTACGTAAATACTCTTATCTGGAGAAACTCCGCCACATTTTTTCACAGTGAGAACCACCAGCCATTGGACTAATCTCCCCAGTAAGTGGTGGAAACCACAACATCGGACACTTCTAAGGTCTGGCTGGACATGGTGCTGCTGGGCCATCTTGTCTAGACCGGGCTTCTGCTAAGAAAGGTTGGACCAGACGATCAATCCTTAAGGTCCCTTCCAACCTGGTATTCTATGATCGATCGCAACTTAACTTCTGACCTACCACAGGCAAGGTGCTATGAGATAAGGAGTGGGTCCACTGTGTCTTCTGCCTTCAGCACCAACAATAAGCCATCGCAAACAAAATCTGAACTTGCCACACTTGCTGTGTCAGCGTAGGGCAGCGTTTCTGAGTTACCCTTCCCCGTGGCCAAGGCCCGCCTCAGAGGCTCAGGCTCCCGGCGCCCCGGCTGGCCTCGGCGGCACCGTCCTCCCAGGGGTTCACCGCAGTCAAACCCAGCGACGGGAAACCCAAGCAACCCTTTGCCCGGGAGGCGGATCTGCCTACAGAACGGCGCTGTCCCCCCCGGCAGGCAGCCCTGCCGAGCGCCTGCCTGCTCGGTTCCGGGTCCCCGCAAGCCCCGCGATGGAGCCGTGGAGCCGCCGGGCGGCCCCGCCGTACCGGGGGCAGGGGAGGGGGGGAGATGAGCCGCCGCCTCCGCCGTACCTGCTTGCGCATGTTGTTCATCACCCCCATGAAGCTGGCCAGCAGCTTCGCCTCCTCGCGGGCGGCGAGCTTCTTCTCCGTCTTCTTCTTGCTGCTCTTCTCCGACCCGGGGGCGGCCATGCTCCCCCGCCCTCACCGCCGCCGACACCGGCCGCCCGCCACCCCCGCCGCAGCACATGCGACGCCGGGGCGACGCCCGCCAACCGCCGGGCGGCGACCGACGGCTCCCGACACCGGGGAGCGAGCTGCGGAGCGGCGGCAGGCAGGGCCGACCCCAGCCGCACCGCCGACACCGGAGCGACACCGGAGCGACACCGGCCGCGGCGGAAGCGGAGAGGGGGCGGAGCGAGGCGCACTGACGCCATCGCCCGGCGCGCGGCCCCCACGCGGCATAAACAAAGAGCGGAGGGGCCTGGGCGCGTCACGTGACGGGCGGGGGAACGCGCATGCGCGCCGGCGGGGCCGCGGCCCCGGGGGGTGTTGGGGGCGCCGGGGGGGCGGGTACAGGTCCCGGCGGGGGGCGGCGGGCGCTGTCAGTACTGGGTGCTCGCCTCCCGACGTGTTTTTAGGGATCCTGCCGTGGCTGGGGTGAACGTGAACCAGAGGCACCCGCTCCTGGTGGCTGCACCGCCCCGCTTCCAGAAATAATAACGTGTTGACCAGAATATTGGGTGCTTCGATCCCTGTTTTTTTGAACAGGGTTGTGACAGCCAAAGCAGCGTTTTTGTGTAAATTTGCTGTTTGTGTGATGCTTCCAATTTTGATCCCACATATAACAAGGTCTTGAACAGCTTAATGCTCTGACTTGAAGGGAGAGAAATTTGTGTGTGAAATAAAGTGAGGCTTTGTTTTGTTAAAGGAATGAGTGGTTTTCATCCTCATATCGTATACCTTGTGGTAAGCCTTAATAAGAAGGACTTTGATATTCTGGTTCTGCCATCTAACAGTTATTACTACATATAAGTAGTAAAAATTTTAACACATCCTTTATTTCATTGAAATAGTCTGACCCGGCTATCACTTGACGTTTCAGATTTTATTATATAACAGTAAAAATGAGAATTCTACACCTCTCTTGCCATAGTGATAGCCTGAAAAAACTGAGAATGTACATCTGGCCAATTTCAGATTTCACGGTGTAAAGAATTTACCTGTAGAGTTTTAATTCTAGGTCAAAAGCAACCCTAAGGTGCTTGTTTTATGTATGGGATACACAAAAATAGCCATGTTGGGCCCCTGACTGCATTCCCCTGTTCTGGGAACTTAGTCAGCTGAATTAAGGAGTTCAGCTTGCTGTGTCCAAGGCTGATAAGAGCTGTGGTGAGGAAAGCTAAAAGCGAGGACATGACGTTTCTTTCCCTGGGGAGCGGCTTTTAAGCAGGGAATTTACCGATGGCTCCTGTTACTGTGATAGACACCACATAAGTGCTTGAGTTCACAGGTACCACTCGAGTGTTCCCTTCTTTCATACTGCGCTATCCCTGGGGCAGGCAGGGTTACGTGACCTAATGATTAGCAGTAGTATGTAGCATTAGTCATCCAGCAGTCTCATAGCATAGTAGCATAGTCTTATACCTTTAGTCATAGCATTTGAGGAGATGTCCAGGGAGGTGCCTGTAACACAGGCAGGCAGCTAATATGATGTCTGTATCCAGATCAGGCTCAAATGAGGGGTCAGCCATACCCAAATCCTGCAAGTACCTTCAGTGGGATTTCAGACTGGGGGTAACCTCTGATGCAGGGAACCTCTGTGCCCTGTAAAGGGCAATGTACCACAAGGCCAGTTTCTTTCATGAAGTTTTCACTACTTCAGGCCATAGTACAAGATGAACAGCCTTGTGAGTGAGCAGGGAGGGCTGGCTGCTCTGAAAGGGATGGTGAGCTGGCAGCAGAGTGTGATACCAAGGCAGCTGCTTCACCAACAAGGAGCTGGCATGCTATGTAAGAGCGTTCTAGATTTACTTTAAATGCTCTTAAGATTAAATATCCTTTTAGCTAAGAATCTATATTCCTTTTTCATGAAAACCAGCTATCATTTACGTGTGTGTGTGTGTGTGTACATATATGTGCATATATGCACTGCCATGTGTAATTAAACAAAGCCACCCAGGAAGAACATGTCAAGATGAAAAACAAATCCAAACATATAGAGGTCCTAGATCTTGGGTCTAAGGTTTCAGAATCTTGGAGGGATGGCAGAAAACACTGTAATCTCAGAGACAAAAATGTCTTATTCAAAATTTTCAGATGAGCATTGGAAAAAAGAGTCAGCTTCTTGTGAAATCTGAGAAATTAAATTAAAAACATTTAAATGAATAGGCAATTTGTAACATTTAATACAAATGAAAGCATCATAATGTGGTGTGTCTCTTCTAAACACGTTGTTATTCCCAAAGCACTCTACCAACATTAATAGTTTAATGATATCCTTCAATTCCCAAACTGAGGTTAAAATTAAAAATGGAAAAAGATTATCCTCTTCTCTAAAGCTCATTTTATTTTTGAGTTTGACAGGGAAATCATTGGTCTGGCACAAACAATATATATCTATTGTGGTTTTGAATATCAAATTAAATTTTAAGCAATCACCTAATGCTGCTAAACAGGCTGGTGCAGGACAGCTGGATATCCTGAAATGTTTTAGTGAACACTGTTTGCTTAATCCAATAATCTCTAATGCATAGTGTGGTAGAGATATTTCCATCAAGAAGCCAAAGTAATGAACGTATCATGCTGAAATGTAGAAGATGAGCAAGGCCTGGCTCTGCAGTACAGATTCAGAATGACATGGAGTACCGGTCATGTTCAGCTCTTTATGCAAACCTGGCACTGAAAAATAGAATATTTACACCATCCTTTTCTCTCAGGGGTGCATGTGCTTCTTTGGGCAGGAGGAATGCTCCTCAATTACTTTATCAGTGGGGTGAGATTAATTCCCCTTGGTGTTAATAATTTATTACATACTGACTATAAATAGTAACAGTTCACCTGTCTTGTTTTTTTCTGATTTAAAAATCAAAACAAAAAGTAGAAGTTCTGAATATATGTGATACCTCATTATGTCACAATGGTATGGACTCCTAATGGAAACTGCTGCCACAATATGGTTAGCTCTGTCATTCCAGTTTTGTCTTTTCTCGAGCCTGGGTCTCCTCACCCATCTCCCCATGCCTCTTCTTCATTTAGATGAAGCAACACTGCTCACAAGGCCTCTCCCTTCTTTCCTTTGCCATCCTCTTGCCATCCTCTTGTGGGCAACGTGTGCATGCTTGGGAAGATGGGGAAGCTGAGGAGATCTTCTCTCTCCTAGTAGGAACATGAGAGAGAAGGGGAGGGTTATGCCGGACATGGAGAACATCTCAGGCCAGCTTGCAGTGCAGCTTTTGCCATGAAAGAAAGGCTCCAAAGGAGCCCTGTGCTCCTCCCACAGAGATCAGGAGAAATATCTCCTTCCCATGCCAAGCCACTTCCCTTCAAAAGCACAGCGATCCGCTCTGAAAGATTTAATGCTATGGTGACAGTTAGTACTATTCTGATCCTATTTCTGGCAATACTGTAGCGAAAGACTCAAATGCCTTGGGTTGGCTTTTACGGCAGGTCAGGTGCCCTCTACTTACACTGGCATGACTGGCAGGTGCAAGCCGTGCTGCTGTCATGAGTAGGGCTGACAACCCAGGTGAAGCAATGAAATCAAACAGAAACCTGTGACTTGGGATCAGTAACAGGCTCCGTTCAGTGTATGTTGACTGAGGAGGAGCTGGCACATTCAGCATGAAGGACAGATTGCCCAGATGAGGCCCTAATTATATATTTAACAGACATCGCTATTAAAACCAATTCTCCGCTTGAGTTTGTGATCAATTCATATTCAGTGGATTAGAGAAATATGAGCCAACGTGTCATAACAGAGAGCAAAAAGATCGATGACAAGCACTCAGATCAGACACTACTGGATTAGTGGAAATATGACATCAAAGATGAAAACGGATGCTTAGTTGGGGATAGTATAAAACCAGGGATTGTCAGCAGGTTTGATTTTTTTAAAGTGGACTGCATGTGGGTCTCAGGTATATTATCTAAGAAAGTGGCAAAATACTTTCCAAACTGTGATGTTGTTGATTCTTTTCGCTTAAAGCCATCACAGTTGTTGGTTTTTGGGTTTTGGTTTTTGTTTTGTTTTGTTTTTTTTAAAAAAAGCAAGGCTTTTCTTCATTTTCCCAGAATAGTCCCTTTATTTGCCATAGAGCTACATATAGGAATTTTAACTGTCTTATGCCAGAAGGAGCACCAGGACAAGTCATAGCATTGATGCTCACAGGAGGCATAAACTTCAAGGAGAAAACGGGCTTATCGCTATGTTAGCCAAGGTGTTTTACTGTATGCATTAAGGAGATCAAATGTTCATTTTGTTGTACTCCCAGGAGCAGTGGGAGTACTCTGACTTCCTGAAATCAATATTCTGGTTTTGACTAGCACATTTTAAACTGTTGCTGGTTGTCTTAGGAGCTTGCTCTTACTGGTGCTGGTGGCCTCTTCTGAGCAAGGACACTTTGTCCCACCTTTTGTCAGTCCCTCTGAACTGTGCCAGGGCACAAGGGGAATTTGGTCTGAATGGTTTCCTCGTGTTTGAAGTATTTTCAGGATATTCCCTCCTGTACAGTTTACTAGAGGTCCTCCTGATTTCTTGGCTTGGAGAATTGTTTTAATGTCCTGAATTAAGGCTTTCTCGCTGCTTGTTTATATTCTTTTCACATGGCTTCATTTCTTTTTTCTAATGAAATTGTTCCCTTTTATTTTCTCTCTCGTTTTTTAAACAAGTTTTAGACTTGTGCCTTCAATGCTAATGGAGGAGACTCTCATTTTCTTACTATGCTGTGAACTGTGGCTCATAACATCCCTTGGCATCCCAAATTTTCTGTTTTGATAGATGTGTCAGTTGCATTAAGCTTTAAAGGCACAGGGAAGAGAGACTAAAATGGATTTATATTTTATTTGCTTATTCATGATGTAAGGAAGTTTGGGGTTTTTTTGCTTCCTTTTTGCATTAAAGTTTAAGGTCCGTTTTGAAAACCTGGACCATGTAATAATTTACAAGTGAAGCCCCAAATGGCAAAGTGATTTTTTTCCACACTGTGTAACTGCTGTATGTACTGTTTAATTTTTATTGCTTATTCATCCAAACAGTAATGCTTATCTCAAAGCAGCACTTTTGTGCTGGGGAGCAGGAAGAGCGGGGCTGCCCCAAAAGCGGGGCTGCCAAGGAGACCCCAGCCCAGCAGGCAGAGTGCCATCCCCCACATCCAAACAGGTCCAGGGTGACAACAGGGCCTTCTGATGGTCCAGTGGTCATCAGAGGAGGTGAAGTGACAAGAAGCTCTGGAACCTGGACAGCAAGTGGGGATCCTGGGTGAGGGTGGTCAGGGCATCACAGCCTGCCCATGTACCCTGATGGGTTGGATGAGGAAGGTTCTTCCAATGAGACACCACCTAATGTATTTGGTTTTGAAAGTGTACCTCCTGCATTCTCCCAGGCTGAATTTCATGCTCTTTAATGGCACTGATGTTGTAATATAACTCATCTGTATTTCAGTGGTGAGGCTTAGGACATGATGTGTTAAGAAGTGAGTGCAGCTTTGTTCTGGCAGCCCAGGTCGGTACGTGCCTTTTGTCAGGCAGTGGTCCTTTTTCACACTGACACTTCCATTTTAGCTTATTGTGGAATGATTTACCGCCAGAGCCAGCCAAAGGACGCAACTGTGACAAATGCACATAAATACTCTGAAAACAATCTCCTTTCGGGAACAGATAAACAAACAAGGCAAGGAAAGCAGAGGATTCCCTGGATCCCTGTTTGGCTGACCTCAACCAGTGGGTGGGTTGAAGTTAATCCTGCCATAGGAGGCATTGCATGAAGTTAACATCTGCCATAGACTGAATATATCTCCTGGGTTTTGGTAGTGTTTGGAACGAATTCCAGATCTTTTCCTTCATTTAGCTTTTCTGATCTGAAGAATAATAAATATTTAGACTGTCTACAATACAATCCAACCCACCTCTCTGCCCCTTCCTCAAGGAAAAAATATTTGATGGATCTTCAAGCCAGTTCAGTAACTGCTATAGCATGGGTTGTAACAACATAGCAGTAGAGCAGCTGAGCATAGAAAGCTTGTCTCTGAAGTATAAGGATTTGGGGCTGGATTCTCCTTCTGCCAGTAGCACAGCCTGCTGCTCTCCGGAGCTGACCTGTGGGAGCTTGGCAGGGGCTGTGCCAGCAGAGTCTGAACCTACAGCCGAGTTTCTGCATACTGCAAAAAAACTCTAGGCTTCCTTGCCCATGAGAGGGAAAAGCAAGTAGCCCTAGCAAGGGACAATCACAGAATCATCTAGGTTGGAAGAGACCTTGAAGATCACCTAGTCCAACCATTAACCTAACACTGACAATTCTCAACTACACCATATCCCTAGGCGCTATGTCAACCCTAAGATTTTGTAGCAAGGTCATAATAACCATAGGATTAAAAAACCCCCGAAATTCAAAGGGGAATGAGTTGCAGAGAAAAAAGTGCCCTTCTTTAGTTTATTGCTTAAAGTCACTGGGTATCAAGTTGATGAAGACTTAATCATGCGTTCTTTTTAGTGAGTGTGAAATACCATAACCTTAAAGTGACAACATACAATAGGATATTACCAGTCACCTTCCAGCACATTCTGCCCTTCTGCATGTTCTAGCAACCAGAGCCCCTCCCAAGGGCTGTCATCTCTTCTTGTGAGAACTAGTATTTTCTTGGGAGAAACTTAGAAGAGAAAGGATTTCCTGCACCAAAATAGCTCCTACTGGGGATGGATCTTGGTGTTAATAAATCCACTTGCTAAGTAGGGGAATTCAGGCAGTATGTGTTTAAATGTCTGCCCTTGTTTAAGCTCGCAACAGGTTAACCTCTGAACTGGAAACAGGATCAGGGAGTAATAAAGCTGTTTGTGCAAAGTCCAAATCAATAGGTAAAACTGCCACCTTGTGTTACAGAGAGCATCAGTCTTTCCACAACAAAGGTTTCAGCAGTTCAGGGATTTATTTTCAGCCAAATAATAAATGTTATCTGACCTTCCAGTAAAAATCTGTATTTGAACTCTTTGCATGTGACTATTTCACATGAATTCCACATAAATTTGTAAATTAGTAGCTTTACTTTTTTTTTTTTTTTTAAGTAGGAATGTACAGGACAACATAGGAATAGTTAACCCAGGGACTGAGTTTATCTGAATTACCTTTGTCTCTGTGAGCATTACCCACAGCAAAACTGAGGTACAGAAAAGGAGCATAGCAGCAACAGTTGAGCGAAGTTTATGCCATCTCACCTACCAATGAAGGCTCACAAATGCTGGATTTCAGCAACAGGAAAAGGTGTTATCAGCAGTTCCAATTCACAGATTTCTACCGATTTCCCAGGGTGAACAAGGGATATTCCTGAGACCCTTCTAGTTGAACAAGCCAATTAATTGCTTATTGTTCAAAGACCAAACAAAGAAGAAAGGATTGCCCTCATGTAGGGAAAACCCTTAGGGGGGCACAGTTTTAAATTTTTTGTAGCAGCACACTAGGAGATAGCAGAACTGTCTTCCTAGTGCTGTTGGATTCTATAATTTTTTAAAGGAACTCATAGCTTCTGCACCCAGCCAATACACGTGATGATAGTTCTCTATATACATTTTTAAACAAATCACATTTTTCCATTCCAAATGCTGCCTGGAATGGGATGCCTTCAAGGAAACAATGTGTGAGTCATCCTCAAGAGACATGCATTTCAGGCACCTCCTTTGGAACAAAGTCTTGTATATCCAGCTAAAATATCCAATTATAAACAGTATTGAGTTACTCACATAATTGCCCAATGGCCTTAGAAGCAATTTGGGATTTTTATGACAATAAGAATTAATGCTGAGTTGTTGATGTTAAAAGTTAGAATAACATCACATGAAGATTAAAATGCCATTTCAGTGATAGTTTGTTCTGGGTTATGTTAAGAAAGGAAGTATCAGCCTGTGATCGTTTAAGACTCGTAAAACTTTTACTCCTCATTAAACACTGTTTGAATGTCTGAATGTAAAAGATACTTTCTGAAGGTTAATTCTCATGGGAACCTCAGGGGTATGGAGAACTCACTATGGATTTTGGTGGGTAAGGTAGCAGCACTCACAAACTTGTGTGGATTGGTTTTTAATATGTACCTTTCTGTACTACGAAAATACTATTACAGAACAGATTTTTACAAATTTGCGGTCATACGCAGACTTCATGCTGGCTGTTTCTCAACCCCTTGGCTCTAGTTTTTAGTTCTCCCCCTCTGAGAGGTATGAGAGAACTAATGCAAGGAGAGAAAGGTTTGGGAAGAGGTAAGTATATGTCATTGCAGGTGTGAGATAGATGGTCTCACAAATTATAAACAAAGGGTATGGCTTATTTAGGAGGAACAATATAATTTTGTGTGACCTGATGCATGAAATTCAGGAAGTATGGTATCCATACATCCAGCTAGTGGGCACTAGTTTGGCTGTAATACTTTCCTGTTATTGCTGCTGTTCCATCCTACTACTAGAATAGGTTGTGTTGCTCTCTTCATTCCTGGGATAGCATGCATGTGCCATATGGAGCTAGCACAAGAGTAAATGATAAGCTGAACTTCACCCTCCAAAGAACTGACAGGACTTAGGGTGAGTAATAAGAGCTGTAGAAGGGAACGCAGAAAACACTGGTTAGTTAGCGAAGTAAAGGGACTACACAGACAAGCCTAGTCATTTTGGCATTTACTTGAAGAAAATAAAAAAAAAACCCCTAGCCCCTCTAACTCCCCAGTAACCTGCCGGTTGAGGTTTTTTGAGACTTTTTATAGCACAGAGATGGGAGACCTTGAGAGCCTGGTTGCAGCCAGGACTCTCAATGACTGGTGAAGGAGTAGTTATCCTTGGTTTTAGTAATGTGTGTGCTACTGGGAGTAACTAGCTTTGAGGAATCATCTTGGAATGACCCTGATGTATTTGTCATGTTCATTTGACTGTGTATTTGTTTTGTAAGTAGGAAGAAGCTGGTTTTGAAAGAAACAATGATGATTAAAGGAAGCTGTTCTGCAGTTGATGCTAACTGCTGTCTGGAGCAGATCATGAGGGTTGCTGGATTGCTGTCTTGCAGTGAGTCCTCCTGTGACAGTGGTATCTCCCTATTTCCCTACTTGTAATATTTTATGCCTTTCCTTTTTAGTGTTCTTCCTCTTGGAGCTCTTAACTGCTCCTGTTCAACAATCCTACCAGTTCAATTTTCTCTTACTTTATTTTGCCTGTACTTTCTCACAGCTTTTGGTCACAACCTAGCAATTCTCTCAGAAGTATGAGCCAAGGTTATGCAGCTAGGCTGTATCAGATTGGATCCTTGGCACAAACAGCTGACCTCCTGGGGGATGACAGAGGAGGTGACCAAGAGGGGGTTGAAAGATGCACTAGACAGGAGGTTATAAGATGCAGTAGATCTGTCTGGATCCAAGCCCAGATGGTGCTAAGTGAGTACATGTTGCAGGGATGCTGGGAATAGTATGTTTGCTTTGATTGGGGTATCGTAGTATCCCTTTAGAAAATAATCTGAAATTCAAACAAATTAATGAAAGTCTTTATGTATGTGTATGTAAAGGTCAGACAGTGTGTTATTCACTGACCTATGATACCTCACTTCTTTAGTTGTGGCAATCTGTCGATACCTCCCCAATAATAGACCTGCAACTAGGATATAATAGGGGCTTTACGGGTTTCCACTAGGCAGTGAGCAGGGCTACAACACAATCACCAACCCGCTTTTAACTGAAACAAACAACCCTTCTCTCTCCCCTGCTGCAAATGATAAGATTGTTGGATCCAAGGCCAATTGCATGTTGTTGTGAACAGCTGCAAATCCACTGACGTCAGCAGAGCTGTAACCACTTAGTAAAACAACGACTCCAGCTCATGGTGGTTTTTCAGATGAATTTCAGTGAAACAATTGCATTCTATCTATCTAAAATTCTCCTGAGTTTTTCTTTGGATGGATATGTTTTTTCCTGCCCTGTGTAGTGCTGAAGTGTGCTATCAAGTAGCTACTTGTGCCATGTAAGGGATTCTTGCAGCTCTCTACCTTACAAAGCAGATTAGAGTCTGCCTGGATGAATTAACTACATCGTAGAAATGTATGAGATGATAGATTGTAAAAAGAGAATTTAGAGTTTTGTATCTCAAGGGCCCAATAAACACAATATCCCACGATACAGGAACTATGAAGCATACTACATGTCCCTCAAGAAGCATGACTATAATGTTCAGAGGGCTGCTCAAAATAGGCTTAATCTTACAAGATGCAGTACACTCTGGCTTGGTCTTGCAAAGTGTCAAAAAACATTAGTCCCATTGACATAAACCTTGAGTTACACAGATCTAAGTGAAGCAGAGAACCAGCACTGTAGAACAAGCTTAAGAATGGTGACTACTGGTTGCAAGGACTTACTTTTTCTGTTCTCCTGAGAAAAAGGGAAACTCTAAATGGAAATAGAGGAAGGGCTGGCAAGGGATAATGATCTCTAGTGGCTTTAGCACCAGCTTCCAGACCAACAATTCTGTGCCTGAAGTACGGTGGAGCAAGTTGTTTGACCTTTGGTACAAGAAATTACTTCTGATAGACTATGTCTACATTAGGTTAGATTGTGCTGATCCTATTACCTAATCAGGGCAGCTGCATGGCAGTTGCACTCCAGTTCTTCCTAATGAAGTTGCACCTGTCTCGGGAGTTTGCATTCTCTGTGTTGAGATGGTAGATAACAGAATCTTTCAGGGGGGAAAAAAAAGTATTTCTTCTTCTAATTTAGTCAAAACAAGTTTCAGTATGGACATTTGTATAAGTAAGAAATTCTGATGGTGTAAGAATGTTTACAGTTCTGATCTTCATTTAAGTCATACAGTGAAGTTTTTGCAGATTATTAAGGTGGACTTTCTGAGGCTGACATGAGCACAGTACAACATCGGCAACCAGGGTCTATTGATGATGTTCTTTGTGCAGAGTCATGTTTATCTTTGATCCGAACAGTGTGAATGATGGTGGTTTTGGATGCTTACAATGGGTAACTGTCAAAAAAGAGATGTAATAGAATTCTTAGCACTGAGATGCAGCAACTTGATGAATGATACATGTCTGAATCACCGAGGGAAAACATTTATGTACAGGATGAATTCTGAGTGTCCCATCTTTGTCTTGCTTAGCCTGAGGCTGTGGGAAGAGCAAACAAAGAACATGCAATTGTTCCCACACAAGAACAGACAAGCCTACATTGAAAAGACAATGAGCGAATCTAGCAGGATTCAGGGACATTACATGCAGTCTCCAAGGAGAAACAATCTTCAGTCTGAGACCTTGAAGATCAAAAGGAGTCAAAACACTTATAAACCCTTTGAGAAGACACAGAAGGGGAAGATCACCTTTAAGAAACTCCCTGTGGAGACAAGCTGACAGAGACAGTAGAGAGATTGTGAATAGATTTTAAATACATCTAGCCTTCCTAGACCAGGAGGATGGCAAGCCTAATAGTTGTATGTTTGGACAGTTTCACGGTTTTAGAGATATCTTTATCTTTCATATGCAAGTAACAGATAAAAGGGTTTAAACTGGCCATTCATTACCTCTGTCATTGATACTACAGAAGACAGAAATACAGTTACATATGAAAGACTAGGGGAGTCATAATTAATAGTCTAGAAAGTGCAGACAGGACCCCAGCAGAAAGAAAAAACATCTTGATATTTCATCACATACACAGAAAAGATGATAGCTAGAGGCTTGGGATGTAGGAATAAAACGGCTCAGACCGAGGTCAGAGGTTATTTGTCAAGTACAGCAATGCTAATAAGTAGTTTTCCCCCTTTTTTTTAAAAAAAATGGAGTACGTTCTCCTCTTCCTGTCTTCTTCCTACTCTGTATCTGTGGCTTTACCTTTTTCTGCCTCCTCCTCCTTTTTGATAAATATAATCCTCCTAAGGGTAGTATTTTATGTATGGGGATGTTAAATAGTTGCATGTACTAGTAGTTCTTGTAACTCCTACTCCAGCTATGTGGGGAATGTCCTTCAAAGACAAGGCACCAGTGTTACCTAAAAGTGTGATTTAACTTAATCGCTGTCCAAGTGGAATTGTTTGAAGAAGCCTTTTGTAAAATACTTTTGAAGCCTCTTTTTTAACTTTTAATAAAGGTACATTATTTACTGGGGGTGTGGTGGTTTTCTTTCAGCTGTGTGACTAGTACCTTTCAGCACGTTTCTAAGCTGCCAGGCATTAACAGCATGTTTCTAATCTGCCAACCCTAATACCTTGGGCAGTAGATGGCTGCTTTTAGCAGCAGTCATCTGCTGCCAAATTCGCCAATGCTCTTCTGATTTCTAGACAGCTTGAAATCCAGGACAGGCGTGCTCAGAAAGTTTGACAAAGGGCACATCAGGCTTCCTACCCATTGGTAGACTAAGCACATGCCCTTCCATGTGGGTCTCCCAGCCGCAGACATTGTTTCTGTCCAGGCTGTCCTGCATTATCTCCCATTGCTGTCAGTAGCAAGAGCTTTTTTTGCAGTTTGAATCCTTCAGTGTGTCTTTGCCTGTTGCCAAATTTAAGATCCAGGGCCTTGCTCTCAAAGCCCCCTGTGATACCTAAACTAGTCTTATTTCCTCTCCTCTTGCTTTCTACCACATTTCTCTTACCACTGATGCCAGCAGCAATGTTATTCTTCTGTCCTTACCTCTCTCCATTATTCCAGTAAATTTTCTTCATGTGGAAAAATTTCCTGACATTGTATATTGTGATTTTTCTGAAGAATTCATGAATTTCAGACCACCTGCTTATCTACAGGCACCTGTTACTGTTTTGCTTCCTTCATGAGAAGAAAAGCGGGACTCCAGGAGGTAAACAACCTTCTTTTGTTAACTTAAAACCTTTTTTCTGTTAGTTTTTTTTCGTAAGTCTGCATTTGTGCAGTGTTAGGCTGCTAGTTTATTTGACCGGGATTGGTTTTCTTTGGTTTGTTTTCCTGGCAAAATCTGGCCTGGTTGTGAGAGACGACTTGGGACTTCCCAAAACAAGGCCTGAGAGAAACAGGCCTACGAGAAAAAAACAGCTTGAGAAAGAGATAAGGTATGGGGGGGGAGCAGAGGCCCTCTGAGCCAAGGAGTGTCTCAAACACTTGCAAGTAATGGAACTATAGTCACGGGATGGATAGTGTGGAGGTTGAAGCTGGTAAGGCTGCCTGGGTAGCATGGGATGCAGCTGGGGGAGAGAGTCCTGTGGAGACAGGACAGTTCTGCATTGGTGCGTCTTGGAAAATTTCAAGGGCCATCTGTCTGGTGAATGACCTTTGCTTCATTATCCATGAAATGCATATTAAACTTGACACCCCTGAATATGATAATAAAGATTAACAAGATCATGCTAATGACATCATTCCATGAAGCACCTTACCACTTCCCATACATGGGATACATAGGTATGTGGGTCAACCTAGAGGATGGACACAAGGAAAGTGGGTATAAATTGAGGGAGAGGGTGAGGAGTGAAATATAGAACAAAAAAAGAAGTGAAATCAAGACAGATGCATCCTTAAATGCTTGTTGGCAGGAGCAACGCAGGAACCTGGACCAGTGATTTCTATTTCTACCTCTTTCTCTCTTTTGTTTTTTTCCCCCCCTTTTTCCTTATTTTCATTAGGTAACACAAGGGATACCATATCTCTTGCCATACATAATCCATCATATACTTAGTCAATTATCGTGTATCAAATTAGTATATGGTAGGAAATTAATAAATGTCTGGACTCAGAGACTTGTCTCACTGTTGTCCAATCTGTTGGGGATTTCTGAGTCTAAGTCACTTGTCACCGTCATCTGAGTGGGACACGAGATCGGTGTGTGCACTTCTTTCCTGGGAAATTCTATAAACTTATTCAGGAGCAACAGCTAGAATCCACATGCGCCCTCTTCCTCCCAGACACAGACTGAGCCTGCAGATATCACCTGCTAGCACATGGCATTTGCCCCACATCATTATTTTCTGCTCCTTTCCATTGAAAAGGAGCAGAGTGAACAAGAGGACAATAAACTTGGCACATGCCATCCCTCGTACAGGCAGTGGACCTCCTCAGGCTGGGAGGAGGCTGCCGAGGTGCAGCCATAATCTAGCAGTGATGAATAGGCTTAAAGCGAAACACATGTACTTCCCTGCAAAATTTTATTTTAAGAAATCATTTTGAATGGTTGGCAACTCCAGTTTCATTTGAACAAATTGCAGAAACTCATTTCCAACAAAAGAAATTAGATGTGATGCTTCAGAAAACATATTCATACTCAATTATTCTTTTCAGCTATTGGGAAAATCTATTTGCATTTGCAGATATGAAGCAAAAATGTAGCAAGACTATACATTACTTTTCCATGAAAACATATGGTATTTTTATTGTGGAGAAAACGAAAAACCTTACATGTAAAGCATTGCATATATTTTCTTTCCAATTTATACTCTTTTGTGTAACTGATTTCAATATCTCATCTGTTTTAGCAAACCTATGTTTCAGATTTACATATATTTGGAGGGCCACAATAATGTATAGTCTTCTAAAGTTAATGCCTATTTGTATCTTTCAAGAGATATTTACCAAGCTTATTTCCTTTTCATGTAATAATTCAAAATTATCTGGCTGGGCCATTTTTATTTACACATATTAGATGAGGTTTGAATAATTTCCTCTAATCCTTTTTTATCATGTATCTCTTGAGGGAGTTACAATTTAAAATATCTAGACATGTTGCTTTCCACACATTTCAATACTGTAATAGTTCTCGGTGTGTGAATTTGCACCAACCCTGCCGATGTTTAGAAGCATTAACACTTGGACAGAGAAATCTGTGTTCAACCCTATCCCCTCCAGTAGGTGTCATCGTGACAATGGAGAATACTGATGGGGATACTGGTGATGAGACCTGTGCCAAGGCAGGAAAAAAAGGTTTGTTGTAATACACTTTGTTTCTGTCAAAACAAGGTAGTTCTCTCAATGCTTAGCATTTATAGAGAGCCTTTCATTTCTATCATGCTTTGAAAAACATAGTGACTATTAAAACACAGTTGCCAGTCAGGTCACACAGGGCTGTGGTCCATGGCAATGGTGTCTATGTGCTCTGAAGGTGGTCATAAATATAGATATGTTTATGGGGACACATGCATGTGCAATACTCAGTTTGTCAACCGCTTTTTTTTTTTTTTTTTCCCCCAACAATATAGTTTCATTTATATGACACCCCTTGCTCAAAGCCATCACATCCTTCCTGTTACACTTTCCCTCCACACCCCAAGCCTCTTTACAAGTAATTTCTCCAAAGGAAAACCCAAATCCTCCTACTTCATTTTTACCAAGAATTAATCTCTCCACACCCATCAGCATCCAGTCACTTTTAAGGTTCATAGCTGCCTGAGTGATGGTTATTGAGTGATGAGTAAATCCACAACCCTATGTTATTAGTAGGTATGCTTTTAATCTCTCAAACAGAGAACAAATCTCCAGAAAAGGCAGGAAACAAGTCAGTCACTGGCAGTTTTACATGGACAAGGGCTGCAAGGTTGCAACATAAACATCTACAAAAGAATTTGGAAAACATGTTGAAAATATGTTAAGCTATTGTTAAGCAACTGGTCTGAGTTTCTCAGGCAAGATCAGAAAATTTAGGCTTAGAAAAAAAAAATCAGACACCTTTTCCCACCTTGGAATTCCCGACAGTTTGATTGAATATGTGATACGTATCTAGTGTGTATGTCCCTTTTTAGTTTCAGTCAGTGCTACACCTGTGTTCTTCATGACAGAATGCTAGCACATTAAGATGTCATCAGATAAAGTAGACCACAAGTTGAGCCAAGTAAAGCAAGAAAGCTGCTGAACTGAAATGTGACTTTGTAAAAATAACAGGGTGCAGCTATATCAAATAATAAGTCCATAATTTGAATGTTCTTTTTGTCTGAGTAATAGCCCTGTGAATAATAAGGCTTTTTTCTTTAAAATGTCAGGCTTTGGGGCAGTAAACAGCAAGAAAGCAGAGCACTAATGGCACTAAAGAGTCTGCTTCTCCTCCTTAGTCCAGTCTTTGAGACTGAAGCAAGTCTCTGCAATCAACATTAAAAATTCTATGGAAAATGGCCAAAGGATAGTACCAAATCTGTGACCTCTCACACTAAGAGGAAAGCGAGTCTTACTGGCAAGATTTTTTGTATTGTTCACATTCTTAAAAAAACCTGTTGGCTGCAATTTTGTCCTTGACCAAGTGGAAAGGCTCTCTGCTGGCAGAAAAATAAAGTATTTAATCAAAACAAAGCAGCTGATGCTCTTGACAGAGCAAGAACAGATATCTGTCTGGCTGTTCTGAGTATGCAAAACCATCTAAGATAAAATAGCCCCATAAAATTCTATTAATGGGGTAATAAAATTCTATCAATGGGGTAATGAGAGGGGTGTGAAGAATGTACTTGTTTATAAATTATAATCTCATTTGGGCACTGTCAAAGTAGTATAGAACTGAGGATAAAAAGCATGTCTATCCTCAGGAAATTTAGTGTGCTTTATTATCAAAGTTAGTAATGAAAACAAGCTGTAAAAAAACCCATATTTAAGAACTAGGACGATATAGCTACCAACTACAAAAGATGGAGACAAACTTAGCTATCATCTGTCAGAAAAGGTAACAAAGATAACTACCTACCTCGTGTTTGCTTTGGATTTTACTTCAAATATGTGAGGGTTTTTTGTTACACATATATACCTATTTAAGAATATCTATGTTCCCATTAACACTGTTCCCATACTTATTCTAAAAGCATTTCATAACACTGTAATTTAGCACTCTGCATTTCACTTAAGTCTTAAAATATTCAGTCTGTAACCCATTACTTTGAGAGGAGAGTAAGCATGGCTGATAAAAGCCCAGAAGACCAGAAGATAATCATGAAGAGATATCACTCAGTTCTCTATACCTGTCTTAAAGCAGGGTCAAACATACATAAACTGTTCTTAAAAACCTGAACTGGTGGTAATTCCACAATTTCTTCCAGTGATCTGCTCCAGTTGCAGTGCTATCTGTACAGTTAGAGCAAGACTTCCTAATGCCTACCTTCTGTTTCCCATGCAGTTTAGCCCTTAGGTGTAATTTGTCACCCTATCTGCTTTAAGATAAACATTATCCTCTCTCAGGTTTATGAAACTTAGTTATGTAGCTGAAACCTTAACTTTCCCTGGGGGAATTGCCTGAAATGTGGAGTCTTCAGACCAGTGCTGGTTCTTGTACACTGAAAGAACTACAGCTGGGAGTCAGACGGAGCCATGGCAGTTTAGTTGGGTCAGATCAAAAAGATGTTGCTGTACTGACACACTTGATGCTGGTTTTCAGGGCTGCTTCCACTGGTTCTGTATGGAGCCAAGCACAGTATATGTGCTAAGGGCTTACTAACACAGGCCGAGCGTCAGTGTGTCCAAGCAGGACATCAAGCTTCTCCTCTGGGCTAGCAGAAGACACGTGCACTTTGTAGACTTGGATCTAGACTTGGGTTTTGGGGCTAATGGGATTACATCAGAAGGGAGGGCTTCCATTATAAAAGTGTGTGCATGTGCTTCTAGCTCTCGTGATTCAAAGGAAAAGCTGACAAGCATGACCCAAGAGTAAGCAGTAATGAAATGTCAGCTGGTAGCTCTGAGCCCAACTGCACCCTCTTCATCAGCTAATCACATGCCAAGGGAGGAAGTGGTGAGCACGGTTGGGTTGTGCAGCCTCATACACATCATTCGGGCTGCAGAGCGGCCCCTGACTCAGGGGACAGGGCTTCTCATGGGGGAGACAGGCGTTGGTTTGCTCACTGAGAGACAACTCATGAATGTAAACATCTCCTGAGAAGAATATGCAGCTCTTGGGCTGGTCAGAGTGTCTAATAGCCCTTGTAAACTGAGCTCTTCATTTTCTGTAGTCCAGCAGCAAGACAATACACATGCTCAAAATACTGTCAACATACCCAGGCACACAAGGGCTGAGAGATGAATTTTCAGTAGGAATAACAATTAGTGAGCATCTGAAGAACCATGAAAATGTAAAAATCCTTGGATTGCCTTGCATAATTTTTTTCCTCATCTTTTTCCCTCTTACTTTCACAGCATCCCCCCCAGCCCTCCCTACTCTTCCTTGTTTATACTGCAAGGAGGAACCCCTAGTCAGGCACCAACAAGCAGTTGTGGTTAGGAAGAGGAAACCCAGCTCAGCTGTGATAAATAAAATAGCTCTGATACTTTAACTGAGCTGCTAATACCAATGTAGGGATGTTGCATAAAAGGCCTGTCAATTAACAGCACTTGTTTTGGTACTTCACCAAGCAGGGAGGACTGTAGAGGTGTAGGGGGAAGGTGCTGCAGGACTCCCAGGATGTGCTGTGGTGGATTTTTGCTACCTTCTTCCAGCTTCCCCCTCCTAAATACAGTCTCTTCTGCTCTCATTTCTCTCATGGGGTTGTGTATTTGGTTGTACTTATTATAAGAGGAATCTCCACATAGTTCTCCTCCCTTCCTTTACCTCGAGGGCTTGTTTCTCAGATTCTGAATGACATTGCTTTGATGCAATGCTTGTGTCTGTCCACTCAATTAATCTTGTGAACTGCTGTGCTTACCAACCTACATATGTGCTTTTAACCTCTCCTTTTAAAGTGTGAGGAAGAAGTAATGGATTTCCTAGACCTTGTAGTAAGGATAGTTTATGCATTATTTATGTTTATTATGACTTGGTTGCTGTGGTTTTTAAATTTTGCCTTACATTAGTGGTACAGTAAAAAAGAGCTGCTTCTGCTATCAAATCCTCACAGTAGCGTCACCTTAAAATTTAATCAAAATCAGGAGCTATTACATTTTTATTTCATAGTGTTGTAAGCAACATCCTTTAGTGCAAAAAAAATTACTTTAGGGAACTGGGCTTCAACAGCAAGTCAAACTTAGTTTTAGATTTGAATTCCATGAATTTAAACTTTTGGAAAGCCTTTGACTAGTAGAATAAATCAACTATTTTGGTTTTAATTTCATTGCAGTGTTTTTGTAATAAATATTTCTTTGCAATATTAACAAATCAAGGCTTAGTAGTGTCATGCTTGTGTGTAAGTTTTGCAAAGCAAAACTAAGAAAGGAGTCCTAAGGAGAATGCCGGGTTGCCAGGAGAACTCCAGGTCAGTAAAAAGCGTAAGATAACAGCTATCTTTATTTAGAGTAAATAAAAAATATCATAAATTGTGAAGTAAATGGGGGTTTTATAGTTCTATGCCAATGTATGGGTTTTTAATTTGAAGTTCTCTTGGAAGGACTTATTCAATGAGTTGACTAACAAGATGTTTATAGAGGCCTTCTTTCTTGAACATTTTCCTTTTAAGCATTTTGTGATAGAAATTTGAGACTGAGATCTTCAGTGTTTCAGAGTCAATCAGATGTTAGTGATTTTTCACTTTGCTGGAAGATGTGGTAAAGAGATTTCAGCTGGAGCCATTTTTTGTCAAAACATGGATTTGATAAAATGTAACTTCCGCTAGGAAGACATCACTTTCATTTACGTTTTCAAGAGAAAGTTATCAAAATATCTTATTCATAGTTGAAACTAGAATATTAAGAGGAAAACCATAACTCAAAGCTAAACATCTGACACTGTCACAATATGTGTCTTTTGTTTCAGAGCTCCCAAAATAAAAATTGCAGAATTCATGGTTTTGCACAAAGTGCAAAACTTATTTCTATTTGAAAGGAAATTTCAGAATATCCTTTTTTTGTTCCTACGCCAGCATGAATTTCTTACTTTTTTTCCCTGACTTTTTACATGCTTTGGTTACTGAGAAGGTTTTGATGGAGGCTGTCAGACTAGGGGTCTCCAGAGCCCTCTGCATTTGATACAAAGCTCTTGGAACTCTGCTGACTTGAAGGATGACTCGATGCTTCATCGTAGTCCCAATTAGTGGAGTTATCAAAGGCTCTGTAGGAGACCAGTGTGAGTTCTGGGCATCTTTGAAAATGTTAACTGAATTTCTAATCAAGACTACGGACCACTCTCAATTCTGCAGCGAGCATTACTCCATCCTAACTGAAACAGAAGGCCTGCTCCGCAATGGTGCTGCCATCCATTGAGCAACCTGTGCAGTTGTTACGGTCACAACCTGCCTGGCCTGAGCTGGCACTGGGACAGAGAACCAGCAAGATGTCACTTCTGGAGTTCTCTTTCCCTAAACAGTGGCCTTCTCGGTGTAGATTTGGTATGAGATCAGATGACTAGAAATAACTGCTATTTTTTCCCAGGGTCCAGATGTACTATCTTTTAAAAATGGACTGTGTTGAATTGAGCTTTAAGAATGTGGTCATATGACAGATTACAGTTGTTAAGTATTTATTTATCAAGGAATTCTGTTTTTAAAGAAGCTTACGACTCCATTATAGTTCCCAATCTAAATATAACAACTTAAAATGAAAAGTCACAGACCAAAAATAATGAAGCAGGCAGAAGCTATAGGTTCTAAATTGTGTTCCTGAGTAATGAGAACACTTTATGAAATCCAGAGGAAACTTATTCCTGGAACACTGTTTCTGAAACAACACTGAGCAGTCCTGAGTACTGGGGAAATGGAACAAAAGTTCTGATTCTTTGTAGCCCTTCTCTTAGAGGGCAATTTGAAATGGATTGCTAATGGCAAAAAACCCGTCATAAACACAAGACTAAAAGGCAGTAAGTGATGTGCAGATCTATGCACAGAAATATAAACGCAGTCAAAAGAAAATGTATTGTATATGGTTTAGTGCATTTAGAGTATTTAAGGCTAATGTAGTGAGAATGCCCTAAACACTAAAAAAATCCAGGAGTTATTAAAATTTGTGGAAGTAATATAAGGTGAACTATTTTCTTTTGATAATGTGACCTGACGATGCAGAACTATTAATATATGCCATGTGCTGCATGTGAATTTGCCTGCCTGTTTTTCGTGGATGATTAATTTATTTTGCTAATTGTTAAGAGTCATAACACATCAATAACAGTAAAATTAATGACAGTGTGATCTCAGGACATCTCTTTGCAATTATCAGGGTCACTTAGTATGTCATCTGTGCCACAAGCCGCATCAGTACCCAGTCTCCCTCCTGACACTACGTGTACATTGGTTCCGAGGATCAGGCTAACAAACTTCTCCCGCGCTGCTTCTATCTTTGCTGCCATTGCTTGTCCTTTGGTCCATGCTGCTCTCAGAACTGTAGGACTGAGCAGTAAACCAGCTCAGGGAACAGAATTGTGTTTAAAAAACTTGGTTTTTTTCTGCTTGGTTCTCTTCAGACTGAATTGATTTGGTGTTTTGTGTAACTGTTGGGTCACAAAAACCAGAAGGGTCTCAGGAATACATACAGGCAACAGGTGGGAAAGACATTGTGATGGGAGCTGCTTAATGCCTGCACTGTTATTGGTAGAGTGGTGGAAATGCAGAGAAACTCAGTTAAAGAGCTTAAAACCCAAAACTATTAAGTATTCTGGCTGTGATTCAGATGTATATTCTTTCTAAGATAGAAATTTATTATCTCACTCATAAAGTTCCATTTGGTTGTTCTTCAGATTATGGCATTTAATTGTCTCAATCTTAGTAAAATAATGAAGCTCTTTTACACCTTTGTTGGAACTAATATCATCTTTCTTTTCGGGAAAACAGACCTCTTTTATCCAGTGTCATAGAAACTGATGCCAGAATGAATTTAGACCATGACACAGTGGGAGTATTCTAAAGACAAATGACTTAGTAAGAAAGACATTTATATTCTAAAAGCAGGTTTTATGTATTATGATTTGTATTATAAAAGATAATTGAAAATAACACAGACATTTTGTTGTCAATAAAGTGTTATACTAGATACCTATGGAAATGAATGCACAAGTCTACATACAGCTCAGAAAGAAAGATACTGATAAGTACATAGATAGGATGGCCAGGAAATCTTGAAGAAATACATGGAACCTGCACTTTTCTTGGGTTCTAGGCTCCAGGGAAGTCAATAAACTTGCGTGTGAACACATGATCTACTTGTACAGAGTCATTTAGAGAATTAAGACTGGTGAGGCATAGATGAGTATGGCTTTTACATTAATGATTGTAGGGGACAATGCTTTGTGACACTGTTGGTGGAGCTAATTCGGACTCTGTCATTACATGGTATTTGACACTGACCAAATCACAATCTCTTTGCCTCGGTTTCACCACACAGCAATTAGATTACTGATTAATTTAATCTTAATCCTGAAGATTACTATAAGCACGTGCTTCTGAGGATCAAAATTTAATCCTCAAAGCATACTTGCAGAGAAACTCTGGTTGTAACAAAAAACATAAACTGAACTTTAATTAAAACAAAAAGTGGCTGATAATGCAGTGTTCGGTTTTATTTCAAGATCATTCTTCAGAGCAATCCAAGGATGAAGTCAGTGGGAAAAAAAAAAAAAACAAACCTGCAAAAAAGAGTACTTGTAATTGAAAAAGGCCTTAGATTGCTGTGGAATGAGACTTGCCCACATTTGCTCCACTTTGGGAAGGCTGATAAGAATCCAGTATCTAAACGATAATAAAGACACGCCTGATAAAAATTAAGAGGCATTAAATGATTCTCACGAAGGTGCCTGGAAACGTCTCTTGCGGAGCCGTCGGCCAGTATAATCGTCTCTTTGTTAGGGCTGGGGAAGTTAAAGACTATTTTGCTTTACAGTCTCATTAGTGAGCGTATCGCCAGCTCTATTTTCATTTCTAAGCGGTGGTAGCGGGGGGGTGGGGGGGCGGCGCGTGTGTTTTCGGACAGCGGTATCGCACACGCATCTGGTGCCGCCTGCCTCAGACCCATCCCAAGCGCTGCCGCTGCGTGTTTTGTTCTGTGTGACGGCTCCCACCAGCGCTCGCAGGGCAGTTTCGAGAGCGGCCGCTTCCCGCTGCCCCGGAGGCAGCATCTCCCACCAGGGCACGACCCTCCCCGGCCCCGCCTCAGCTTCCCCCGCGGCGGGGCTGGCTGCTGCCCGGCGCTGGAGTCACGCTCCCGATTCAGCCCCGGCGGGGGAACAATGACTTCTCTCCCCCCCACCCCCGGGGCTGCCGCCGCCTCTGGCGTTTCCGGGCCTGCGGCGGCGGGACGCGGCGGTGCCCCCTCGCCCCCCTCCCCTCCTCCCGGGGCGCCCTCACAGACCGGTGGCCGCCGCCCGCCCGCCCAGCGCCGCCGCCCGCCCTCAGAGCGGGGCAGCACCACCCATTGGGGGAGAGGAGGGCGCGGGCGCCCGCACGGTCCGCTCTGCCGCTCTATTGGCTGGCGTGACCGCGCTTCGCTTGCCTATTGGTCGAGGCCGCCGCCAGGCAGCGGCGGGGTCGGGCGGTGCCAGCCCGTCGCTGCCCGCCCTCGCCGCTGTCGCTCCCGGCGGGCGAGTAAGTCCGCGAGCGGCCGGGGCGGCGGAGGAGCCGCCGGGCGGGAGGGGTGAGTCTGAGGAGCGGCCGCTCTCCGCGGAGCGAACTTTTTCCCGCGCGAGGCTGGGGCAGCCCTCCGCGCCGGCGGGACGGTTGCGGCCGTTGGGCAACTAACGGCCGGCTGAAGAGAGCCCCTGGGGTGCCGGGTGGGTCCTGCCCGCCGGCTCGGCGGCGGGGTCCCCCGCCCCGCCCCGCCCTGGGGCAGCCGTTGCCCGGCGGGCTTACGCGCGGCGGTGGGCGAAGGGCGCCGGGGGGGGAGGGAGGGAGGGGGCGGCGGAGTTGCCGTGGCGGAGCCGGTGCCCGGGGGCGGCGGAGGGGCGGGGCGGGGGGGCAGTGACGGGCGGCCCGTGACGGGCTCGGCCGACCCCCTCCCGCCCTGCCGGGGGAGCCTGTCTCAGCCCCTGGTGCGGCGCCGGGCGGCGCTCCAGGGAGCGGCTTTAGCCTCCCCACTTTCGCGGGCCCCCCCCCGGGGCTCTGCCGGCATCCCGGCCGCCTCTGGCCGCTTGCCGGGGTCCTCCCGCGCCCAGCCTCTCGCTCGGCTCCCAGGCGGCGGTCGGGCGGGCAGAGCTGGGGGGGAGCGGCGGCCTGGCCGGGGCTGGCGGGGCAGCCGTTACTTGTGTCGCCTGGAGAAGGCGGCCGGGGGTGCGGGCGGCCGGCTGCGGGCGAGACAAAGGAGCTGCTCCCGCCCGTCTCCCGGAGCAGGGGCAGGCAGCGCGGTGCCTAGCAGCAGACTGCCCGCTCCTGGGGCGCGTGTGCCTGCTCGCGGGAGGATTTGGGACGTAGTTTAGTGGCGCGCTGGGAAATACGTTCGTTCTAACCCATCTCTTCTCTAGGTCTTTTTTTTTTTTCCTGCCGCGTTGACTTCGGTGTCCGCGGGTAGGGATGCGAGAGGTGGCAGCAACAGTTATAATTGCCGAGAGTTTGCGGTTGAGGTTTGCAAGTAGGAAGTGCCGCAGACTGCGGGGGGGTGTGCCGGTGTAGGCTTCGTTATTTAACTTCACGCACGTTAAAGTGAAGGAACTTCCCACGTGCTTTGTGTTTTAAAGGTAATGGTAACAGCCGAGGTAATGCTCGTGGACTTGTTCTTGTTCCCTGTGATCCTGAAAGCCAACACGTCTGTTTCCTGTCCAACTGAATTCTACCTCTGTCCCGAAAAAGTCTTACGCTCACAAGAAAAAGATTTGTGTACTCGAAGATTATTAAGTCTTGTTAGCGTTGATCTTTCATAGTGTTTAATATACACTGCTAGTGCGCGAGAGGATGACTACAGAAGAATAAAATATAAAAGTTTTAAAGGTTTTTTTTTTTTTATGTGATTGCTGTTAGACTTGTTAGCTGCAAATTCAGGTTTGGATATTAGGTTTTCTTTTTAAAGGCAACTTGAATAAATGACGCTGCAAAGAAGCAAAAAGCAGTTCTCTTTAGCAAAGTGTAGAGTGATGATGGCGATTGCTTTTCATTGCGTCTGAAAGACGTTTCTGCAGTTTTTCCTTTCAATAACGCAGCTAGATGCTCTAGTGTCTTCTCACAAGTTTGTGCTTTCCACAGAATGCCTTCCTCTATGCCAGTGCCTTGCTTTTGTTGCCCTCTCCACCTTGCAACAAGTTCTTTTATGTTGTGAAAAGTAAGTGGTGGTGTAAACCTTGGTCAAATTAGCTTCCAATCTATTTTACTGTCATTGGTGAAATACTTCTGGTAAGAGTAATGTACTTTGAAGGTGAGTTTTAGATCCATCTGGCACTGTTCTTGGACATATTTTTTTCTTCCAGAGTAAGAAGACAGTATGAAAATACTACTTTTGAAATGCAAAACTCGGCTGGTTCTCTTCTGTGATAATCTCTTTGCGAGATGAGGTACTTTTAACAGGCCTTTTATCAGAGGGGTGACAGTTTTGAGGAAGTTCAGTATTGCTTTGGATGATTTATTAATTGTAGCAATTCACTTTCAGTGTTGAGCAGTTCTAAAAGTGCAAGTTAAATCTATTCAGAATGCTTCTTACAAGGAGAAAGGCTTTCACAGGCAGAATCGCATTGAACTTCTGCCATAGTCTCCTGAATTGGGAAGGTTTTCTTTCACTTGAGAGTCTGCGGTAGACATGTTCACAGGCATAGCTGGGTAGTTAAGTCACTTGGATTCTAATTTTGCAAGGACTTGTATCACAAACAAGCATGTGCGTGAGATATTGCAAGGCTAGGCACTACAAATGGTATGTGTCATCTATATTTTACTTAGCACAATGAAGCTGGCCCGAAGTTGAGAGAAGAGCCCATTTACTGCCGCATGTTATGACTGTATCAAACCTAATAGTAAGTCACTGAGTTAAATTCTTTGTATGTGTTAGTGTAAAACTCCACTGTCTTGAATCTTTTCTATATGCTCACGTGAGGAAATATATTTTCATTAAATTCTGCCTTAAGGTAGATGTTAGGTTCTCTCTTGTCACTGACTTTCGCACATGCAATGTGAAAATCACCTCCTTCATTCTGGAGACTTATATTGTTAGTTATCAAATGTTGACCAATGTCTGGCTATTTGGATTAGAAAATAAACATACTTTTAATGGCCTGATGTGACACCATTTTGTTTCAGGTTGTGTGGAAGATGCATAGTTTGAGAAATCTACATGATTTGTAAAAGTCACAGTTCCCAGGCTTTCCTTTGGGACTAAGAGCCTGTGGAGTACTCTTTATGTTTGAGGCTTTCAAATGAAACTTTCATGAGGCTCAAATGTTCATGTTGATGAGAATATTAAAATGCAGTAGCACTTGGACTCTAAAGAAAGTTCGCCTGGGCATGCCACAAGCATACAAAGCCTATATCGGGAACAGCTTAGACTTAAATCCATTAGGTGGATCACCAGGTCAGGTTTCATTCCCAAGCCTTCACTTAGGCAAATGCACTCTCTGTGTAACCTGGCATGCTTCCTCCCTTGCAAACACAAGGTGGGATACGAAGCTTATGCTTAAGTCTGCCATAGGGTTTGTGCTGGTAGTTTTGTTAGTGTAACTGGAGATCATGCCTATGAATCACTGCACTTGTGTGTTACTTGCAGCATCACCAGTTACCAAGCACTCAGTCTTCCAGGAGCAATATGCATGAAGTTTAAGCAGGATATCCTGTCATGCTGTGTAAGAAACGAGAAGCCTGATGATATGACCTTCACTGTGTGTCTTCTTTGAAGTTAGGAAAACTAGAGTCTGAACCTCTTATGCTTTGGAAAAACTGAAGTCTGCAAATTTCTATTTATTTTCTGAGGTGTAATAGCTCGGTGACTGAAGTGGCGGCTCTGTGTAATCTCTAAGACTTCTTCCATGGTATTATCAAAATATGATGTGCTTAAAACCTGCGTTTTATATGCAGCGTTTTTCAGTGTGTTGCTTTGTACTTGGTAGGATGTACCTGAAAATATTTATTGTTTTACTGGAATCTGATAGTTTTCCTGCTCAACAAAATGACAGTTTTTGGTTTGTCAATGCTGTGCTGTTTAATTATGCAAGTATAAAAAACCTCCCGCCTTAATTAGAATTGTAGGCATGATATCTTTTTTTTAAATCTATATTTTCTTTCTTTTCCAGAAAAAAGGGCCCCTATAGCAGTTCACTGCCCTCAGTTACCAGAATTGAAATGATGGCATATTGAATACACATTTAGGAGTGGAGAATGTATTGGAATCAAAACATTTTTATATTAGCATCAGTAATTAGGAACTTAGACTGGATTAATTTATTTGAAATGCTTCTTGAGGTAATCTTGGAAGACAATAATAAAGTGGTGTCAGGATAAGGACTTAAATTTGTCAGATCAGTGACATTAAAGACAAGGAGCACTAAAATATGAAAATGTTTTGAATGTATAGCAATTGCTGCAAGGCCATGTTTGAAGTTTCCAGGCTGCTCAAGCTCTGCATGCCATTAAAATGTTTTATTAGCTTCTGCATTGATCAGAATCTTCTGTATACTCTATAATGTATAAGTATGTGCACACACTTTTAAGGTGAAGAACCTCCGTATGCTCTCAAGATTTTCTTTATAGGCTGACACTTAAAAATGTTTGAAGTTATTTGAATATGGTGGTGAAAGTTAAAAAGTTTTCCATGAGGTTAAGGGGTGAAATGCTTCTGCATTTGTTTAAGTAAATCATGAGGTTTCTATCAGAATTTGTGCTGGAACTTTGTTAGCATGAAAACTCCAATACTCATGGATTAGATTTAAAAAAAACTCCACAACAACAACATCTGAAAGATCCAACAACTGTAATAGTTCTCAATTTATAGCACATCTAAAAATAATGCAGGATATAAAGTGTTTCCTTGTACTTTTGGTGAAACTGTTGTGAAGCCTTTGTCCTAATTAGGACCATGTTCAATACCAGCTGAATAAAAATAGAATGTCGGCTTAGTCTGGGAGGGCAACTGTTATTTACAGTGATTTCTTTAGACTCATCCCCACATGAACTTGCATGCTCTGGGAACAACTGGGAAGGTAGTGAATGAAAGCAGTATAACTTACAGCCCAAGTGAGTACTGAAATTGTGTGAATGCGATCCTTTCTTGTCATTGCCGTGCCAGAAATGGGAGTATGTTGGTGTATTTGTTTGTGTGATGAATTAAGGGCTCTGTTTATAAGGCTTCAGTGTATCTGCTAAATAGCGTACAAATGTAATGCAAGTGGGTTCGATAAACAGTTGTTACCAGGAGTATTATTTACTAGAACTGGAATCAATAAAGCATGTGGAATTTAGACAGATACTTAATCATCATCACTCTTCTGTATGGAGAATGCCATGAAGAGCGAGGGTGTGCATGAAAACATTTCTTAGCTTATTTTAAATGGCCAGCATTGCTGAAGAATCATCTGATTATTGAAAGGAAGACTGGAAATGGATTATCACTCCAAAACAGATGGATGTGTTCTTCTATCTCTAACTTCTGATGATATGAAATGCTGTGCAGCAATCAAAGCATAACAAATAAATTTAGGTAAAAGCAATACCAACTGAGTAGTAAAACACACCTATTGCTGATGCAAAAGTTGCTAAGTATTTGTAGTCCATCCTGATTGACATAAGAGATCTCTCATTCTGACTTAGTGACAGAAACTGCATATTTTGAACGCTTTTGATAGCTATTAAAGATGGCTCTCTTGGGTAAGAGATAAGATACTCTTTACAGTTTTGTTACTGTTTTCTATTCGGAGGCTAACCTTTAATTAAAAATAGCATAAGGTGCTCTGAAACTGCACTGGATACTAATTAACTCACTTTGGTGCTTAAAGCCATGCTGTCTCCTAAGGTTTCCTGCTGTTTGCACTGGATAAATATTTATGCTTCAGCAAGACATTAACTTCAGCCTGATGAATAGTGCATACAACTTTAGTATTTTTGTTAATACTAAACACCATGATTCAGTACTGTTACTATATTTTATTGCAATTTTTTTTTTAGAAAGGGGGGAAGAAGTCTGTTATGCTTTAAATAGGTGGTAGAGAATTAAGTCTAATACTTAATAATTAAGCTGTCTAGCAGTCATGAGTATTCGGAAGCTAGTGCTGGATAACATAAGGTCTTCATGAGTGTCTAGTTAATGGACAAGGCTGTACTGTAGCTTTGTGCGTTGTCTTCATGTACTTGAATCCTCATCTCATATGTAAAGAAAATTGTTTTGTGTGTTTAAGTCTTTTTAATCCTACAGTATTAAAGGAAAATACTCCAATATGTGTAAAAGCATTAAGTTGGACCTATTAAATCTTAGAAAAATGCATCTAACAGGTTTTTAATGCCAGCCACCATCTCTGAAAATTAGGATACAGTGGATATTTTCAAACAGTCTGTCATGTAAGACATCCTGGATATATTACAGTAGCATCTCTCTGAGGAAGTGGGTTATAGGATCTTCAGGTACAAAAATGAAAACTTTTTTCCCCAGTAACACTCCTTCTCAATGTTTGCTGACTGAAGAAAATTGTGTTACTCTTTCAGAGTTGAAGTTGGTTGCAAAACCAGACTGCAATATCATATATTTTGTGTTAGGCTGATGAAAAGTTTTTGAAAGCGTGGGGAGGAGTGATATTAGGGAATTCCTTGGCTCTTGGTACTTAGAGTTAAAGCAACAATTTTATATTCCTTGCAGTAACTTTACACTGGATTTTGCTGTTTAAATTCTGAGTATTCTCCTACGGTTTGTGGTTAGTAGCACATCTGGCTGAACCTATTATTGTCTTCTCAGTTAAAATAATATCTCTCTTACTGGCTTGGTTTAGGTTGTGCCAGAATACCTATCTGCTTCACATCACGTGCTGTGGACATGCTACTGCTTTTCCTCAGTTAGAGCTTTTAGGCTCAATAAGCTGTAGTCTTTCCACTCACATCTCATGCTCCTAATTATATGGACTCCATATGTCAGATCTAGAAAGACTAGTAGGCTCCTGCAGTTTTTTTTTCCTGCTTTGAACTAAATTCCCAGTGCAGCAGCCAGAGGAGCAGGTGAGAGGCTTTTGACAGTAATCTGCACACCCGCTTACGCATGCATTCTGTAGCTTTGCCAGTGCTGGTATAATATTTACTGATTCCTGCCGATCTTGAAAGAATGTGATTTACATTTAATTGTAAAGCTGAGGAAAAAAAAAAAATCAAGTTTTTTTCCCCCCCCCTCCCTGTGTTCTCGGCAGCATTTTGTGTCAGTGCTGTAAATGATGGGTATTTTCACCACAGGGGTGTGATGAGACACTATACTTAAGACAATCAAATTTGTCATGTTACTTAGTGAAACACAACAAAGGAAACATCTGTTTTGTGGTGTACTTGATGATACTGCTTGATGGATCAGGATTCTGTTGTTTCAGCTAGAATTGGTTGAAGTTTTGTTGAATTTCTAGTAATGTGTGCAAATATAGTAGAACTACTCTTCCAGCACTTTTGCATCATGTTAGAGTTTGGCTGAGTAGATTTGCAATATCAGCTACTTTTAATTTTTTTGCTGCCTTATAACTTTTGTTTGGCATACATATTTTCAATATCATTCCTTTTGTCTTATGCTAAAATTTAAGTGTTTGAAGCATATGCATTTGCGCTGGTTACCAAGAGTTCTTACTAGAATGTAATGGTTATTTGTGCAGTGATGTTTTATGCCAAACTGTTGTTGGTGGCAAGCTGTAGCTGTACTGGTAAGGATTTTTCCACCTGAAACTTAACGTAATAAGAAAAGATCTCTAAACTGTGCAGTTCCTTTGCATTCATTCATTCATTCTTTAAGGGAGCAGTGAAAATCTTTGATTCGTTCCCATTTTACTGGTATTTAAAAGTATCTTAGATGTTTAGTCCTATTCTGGCAAAAAAGTGGATGATAGTTCTCCTGTGTTCACAGAGTTGCAGCAATCCAGTGAAACAGTGACAAGAACTAACTTAACTATTGACAACTGCTTTTTGGTGTGGTAAAATATAAGTCCTGTATAAATTCAGTAGCAGCAGTTGGATGTGGGTATACTTGAAGTCAAGGGAAGAAGGAACACCTGGAAGGTCTCTGCTTGTACAGTAAACAGAGGAACTGGCAAAACTGTGATTAGAAGTTAACTGAGTGATGAAACAGGAACCGAATGATGCCACATTTACCCTTCAACAGGTTTCTTACATGTGTCTACTGATTTAAAATGACGGCTGTATGATCTTTTTGTGTTGTGGAATTAATCCCCGCCCCTCTCCCAAATGTCATACTGTTTGTAAAGTGGCTGTTCAATGAGATAATATTTTTTTTCCTCTCATAGTGGTACAGCTTGCTTTGTTCTTGGTTCGTTGCAACTCTGCTTTCCTATGGATACGACAGTTTTTACAAACATAACATGTTGCTTCCTAGGCTTGTTAAGCTGTATTGATTTCATTCAGCTCTGGTTCATTTGAGTCCACTGTGTCCCAAATATATGTGTTGTCAGGGACCAATTTCCGTGTATTGTCATGACTGCATCTGCTGTTCAAGTGACTTTTCCGTTGTCACTTGTAAGCAGAATACACTAAATGAAGTTTCAAGTTCATAGACTTCAGCTTATTCTGGAAACAAACTTTGACTATTTTGTTTTTAGGCTACAGATATACTTGTCGAGCTCTAAATAGTGAAGTCTGTGCTCCAAACCAGGGCTCTAAATTTGTAACTGTCTATTGAAGTACCCCTTGCTTAGTCTGGAAGTGCTAGATATGTAGGTCTTGAAGAATGCACTTAGAAATCAGGCCTGTCTTGAGCAGAAGACATCTTGGGGTTTAATGAGAATGCAAAGAAACAGGGAAAGAAAATGAATGCATGCTCTGCTATTTTTGATCTTAAACTGTTTTGTGCTATCTAAGTGATATTGATATAAATTATTTAGAAACTTTCTGTTATGGCTTTGGAACAACAGCAGATTACTTTGTGATACCATTTACCCTGAAAATCTGCATGTGAGTTCCTCAAACAAGAGTCCCTCTAGAACCTGTGTAACTTGAGTTTAATTAGATTTATATTTCTTTCTTGGAATAATTAATATTCTGAGCTTTAGATGCTTTCATGAAGTAGGAAATTTTTACTTGAGGTTTTTAATTGAATATGAATTCAACCTAAATTAATACACCCTGCAATGTAAGACAATTAACACCGTTTTTCTGCTTTGTCATTATTATGCTTTGGGGATTGGACTTTTTTTTTTAAAATTACAATACAGAGCAAGACATAGAGAGTAGTAAATTGTCTGAGACTTCAAGTTGCACACGTTTTATACTACAGCATTCAAATTATATGTGGCAAGAGAGTGTTTTATGTGTTGGTTTTATCTTTTCTGAATGAGAGAGAAGTGTAGGTTCTGCTGTTACTTTTTTAAAGTTTTAGTTAAAGAAGCCGTGTTTTTCTGTTGCTTATAAAGTATGTAAGATACACAAAGTTGTTCTTAGGTGCTCTGAAATGTTTTTGAAATTAATATGTCCAGTCTTGTATAACAGGCTTGGGGGAGGGGCAGGCAGGGATGAGGAAGAATGAGAAAACTGCTATGGAGAGATAGAGCATATTTTTCCTGAAGCTGTTTAACACAGCATTATGAGCATGTATTGATGAGTCATTTCAATTCTGTAACTTAACAGGGAGCAATTGCCAACCACTTAAAGCAAACTAAATCCCAAGATTGTTTTCAGTATTGATGTACCCCTCCTCTAAAAAATGCACCTTCATTTAGCTTTTTTCTGTTAAAATGAGCTGCTAAAACATGTATCCATAGACCACCATAAATCTCTCTTTGCTAGAAAATCTGTGGTGTATTCCCAATCGCAAGGTTCCTGCTTTTCTCTCATGATCTTTGGGGAGATGGTAGAATAGTATACTGGAGACAATATATAGCAAACACTAAGTTATGCTAATGCTGCTGCATTGGTAGAGTTAGGGTGATAGGATGTATCATAACACTCATTTAAAATAAACGCTCTGGAGTAAAAGTAAAATCAGACCCTTCCATTAAAATTGTATTTGATCACATCTGATGGTATTACACTATATTGTATATCTACCCTGGGTAAACGCACCATAATGGTTATTCTTGGAGTGTACTAAGTTCTTTAGAGTCTGTTTCTGGGACATCCAAATCGTTGGCCTATCCCAGGATTTATGCCAAAAACATGAGTTCATGCTTGTTTCAAGTATAATGTGTTTGACTTCCTTAGCTACAACCGAAAATGCTTTGAAAGGATTGTTCATATTTGTGGGTACATGAAAACACGAATGCTTGCGGAGTAGGAGTCTGGGTTGTAGAGGGAAGTTTTAACTGGACACGTGTGACTATGGTGAAGGAAGGTATCATTTCAAAGCAGACAATTATCTTTAAATGTTTTTTTTTGTGCTAGTAATACTATTTTAAAAAGTTTTTAGAACTTTTAACTGTATTAATTTTTGGCAAATAAGTCACTTCGGAAGCACCTGTAACTTTTGCAATCTGATTCTCAGTTTGTGAAGCTCCCTGCATTTTGTGGAGGCAGAAGGAAGATTCAGTTGAAGTCCCAAGAGCTGCTACAAAATATCTTTTTCATGGGGCTTGTGTTAGTATCTTCTAAAGGCAGTTTCTGGCTTGCAGATAAGCATCTTTGCCTTTCAGATTATAAGAGGTGCAGATACTTCGAATGGGGTTAGAAGTAGGCAGAATCTCATTCTCAGCCAGTGGAGTTGGGAAATTTTGTTACATTCTTAATGTTGCTACTAGAAAGTAGAAGGTGAATAGTATTAAAAATGAGCAGGCTCTTCACCTTCCAGACTCCTGTCCCTACTTTGTGAGCTGAGTCTTTTTTGTACTAAGTCACTGCTAAACTGCTTGTCAGATGAATGCTTCTCTGCTTGCTCTAGCTGAAACTACATGCTGTAATGGTAGAAGGTGTTGGAACTGTGTCTTTAACAGTTGATGCTCAGAGGTGAACTACAGCCTCTGCTCCATTCTCCACATGCTTTTTAGGTCATACTCAAGCTGTTGTGCAGCATCTGCTTATGCATGCTTTACACTGAGAGTCTTTCCAACAGCTGAATTACCTGACACCTTTCTCTTTGATATGTAGCTGCAAATTCTGAACAAACTCTTAACTTGACTTGCAATTTTCACTTAGAGAGGAAAACTTGTTTTTAAAATAAGCTTGCAGCAGACTTCACAAACATCTAGATTAAATGAATAACTGCTAGTACAGGTATACTGTAGTAGCACTGAGGTTTGAGGAGGCCAGCAACTAGATGTCACTGCACTGCTAGCAAAATAACGCTCTGTGCTCTTGAAGAGACCATTGGCTGGTTCAGGACTTGGGTGCAACACTGAAATGAGAACTGCAACATAATTATTCTCTCTGCATAGTTTATTCTATTTCACCAGTTTAAATTTGTCTTTGGGAGAGGGAAACTGCCTGACTTCACAGGGATGTAGTGCACATTTGGCTTAGGGAAACTAGGGTGCATGAGAATGGTGTTTGCCTTGTTTAGGGTTCTGTAGAGAGTATTTCTGGTAGGTGGATAACTTCTGCAGCACTTTTCCCTTATATAAGTGGTAAGAGCACTGTCATGTACTGTAGTATTGACTGCTTGTAGATGCTCTTGACAGAAGTTACAGGAGTGCTGATGCATAGAAAACACAAAATTTCTAAAGCTTTCTAGTTTGTTTTTATCAGAGCATGAAGAAGACACCTTTGTTTTAATACTGTGGTATTTTGTGGCTAAAGAAAAACTGGAAAACCTATGTGAATTAGGTCACTTGTGTAGTATTAGCACGCTGTTCCCTTTTACACATTTCTTGTTGTCATTTCAGTTATGTCTGTTTAAGCTTGTGGTTGTACTCATTTTAATGTTACTTTAAATTCTATTTCCTTATGATGCATATAGTTATTACCTTGATTTTTCTTTGTGTATGTTAAACTGTTAGCTATATTAATCCAGAGTAATTAAGAACATACTTTAAGACAAGGTTTTTCAACTACATTTATTTTGTCTAAGGCTAGGCTGTTTATATCTGTCTGCTCTTAAAAACGTAATAAGATGTTTGCATGGAGTAAAACAAAAGAGGAAGCAAGTATATTTCACCTGCTAAGAAAAACTGTTTGGAAAGTAATAGTTCTTTATTTTTTTCATTTACATAATGAATGTAACTATTGGTATATTACAGATGGTAGAAAAGTTAACACTTGAGATTATACTGCAAATGAAATATTTTGAAAGAGAGTAGGGCTTCTGCAAGCTGGAGTATGGGATATAGCCAGAATAAGTTGGCTTACAAGTGATCAGTTTTAACTGACTGCAGTTACCAGCATGGCAGAAGGCAGCAAGGAAGAAATAGTAAAGTAGGATTAAAAAAAAATAATAATAATTCAAGCCGTGGAAGTTACTTCATCTTACTTCAGTTTGGCACTGTACTGCTAGGGCTGCTTTTGTACTGCTTTAACAGTATAAATCTGACTGAGTATGGCTCGTATAAATTCAAGTGAATATCTCAACGTGTAATCTATCTCTATCTTGGTGAGTTGCTTACCTGGCGTGAGTCATTTCATTGTCTTGAGTTATCCCCTTGCTAGAAAAGGGCAAGTACAAGGTTAGTTGCGTACAAAGGTGGTTTGTAATTGTTGTTTGCCAATCTTAAGTTGAGCAAATATAATTGCCAGGAGTCAAAGATCAGGATTAAAATAATCAAAAGCCTATGCTTACAGGGATCCTACTTTCCACTCAAGACTTTTCAGAAAACTTTTATCATGAATATTCTGGGTCATGTATACACATGACTATTTGTCAGCATTGTAAATGGCATTATAATCTCAACTGTAGGTCTGTGTGGGTTTTTGTTTTGTTTTGGTTTTCCCTATTGACAGAATTGAAAGGTTGTAGAATGCTGAGTTTTAGTTTAATATGTCAAGTATTTATGTATTGGTTTCTGGGCTGCAAAGCTTCAGTATTCTGTGGTGCTGGATCCTTTGCACAAGAAACAACTGCAATAAGACAGTCATTTATAGTTTCTCTACAGTCTAGTTAATGTACTCTTTCGTTCTTTACAGTAACTAATATTTTTTTCCTTACTTGGTGTCATCAAAACTGAATTGATGTCTGTTGCCTGTGGCTGAATATCATTAAACCTATGATTTTAAAAATTTCTAATGGATAGCATTCAGGAGGACTTTTCCATTTGATGGGCAGGTATCTATCACCTTGTCATATTCCAGGTGTAAACTGTTCAATAACCATACGTGCACATGATCAGGAAATCTTATTTAAATCTATATCATGGAAGAGTCCATTGACCCCTGACTCTTCAAGACTGACATTCCACATTGTGATTTAAAATGTAAGCTGTAAATAAGGTAGTTTCTTCTAGCACTGATGGGAGGTGGGGGGGAAGGGGGAGCAGGGAAGCAGCAAAACTGACAAACACCCTTGGCAGTGTGAATTTAGATTTGACTGCAGTTTCAGTTCCTAAGGTTTAGTAACCTTTACAAACCGCGGGGAACAAACATGTTCAAAACCATTATCTTTGTGTGGGTACACTACCATGTTGTGAAGAAGACTGCAGTAATGACCATACTGAATCAGAGCAGAATTTCTGAAACCTCATTGTCTAACAGCGGCTGTTAATAGAGTCTTAAAAAGGAACTGGGAGGGGAAGCCAGAAGAGTGTTCTGGGGGAGTAGCATCTGACTTGAACTGTCTGAACTGGAAGAAGTGCCTTATATATTTAGTGGCTGTGGATGGATTCTTCCAGGAATGTGTCCAGACTTCTTAGACTTCTTTTTTTCTGTGCATTTATGTAAAGTTCTTGGACTTGGGACTCAGTGCATACTATCTTCACATTGGTTTTGGTAACTCCTAATGTTTGTTTTGAACCTTCACCTATAGGTTCACTTAATGTTTGTTAGTTCTCTTGTTAGAAGACTGAACAGCCATCTCTTGTCGCTTCAGGAATTTACTTGTGCCCAAGTCAGTGATGCTTGGTGCACTGTAGCTATCTTGTTGACACTGCTGGATTTTACACTGAGGATAGCAATTATCAGAGAATATTTGATATCGTGTCTTTGAGCACTGCTTGCATTGTGTATTTGAATAGAGCATGTGACTGTTTCAGGCTTAGCACACTGGGGGTTTTGTTTCTTTGTGCAAGTTTGAAAAATGTCAAGAAGTCAGACCTGGCTTTTGTGGTTTCTAAAACTTGCCAGAGTGTTTTTTGGAGTCCATAGTAACATCAGTTTCTTTTTGGAAGAGACTTCAAATTATTTTCTACCCATTACTGCACCTACAACTATCTGTTTGTACAAGATATTTGACCATATTAAAAACTGAATTGTAAGTGGTATCACTAGAATGAATTTTGCATTAACATCAGGAAAACATGTTCTCTTATTTGGCAATTCATTCAAGAATACACTTGCCTGAGTGCCATTTCCTGTTCTGAGGCTTACCAAGGATTGTGTCTTTCTCTGAAACAAGCTGAGAGATAAAAGGGTTCAGCAGTGTGAATTTTAAGTATAGACTGTAGTCCTTCAGTGAACTTGATGTATGATGTAGAGCTGATGAAAAAGTTTTTAACACTGCTTCTACTGCTTCAAATGGTAATAAAAGTTCAGTCCTAATTGGCCCTTCCCTACCTTAGTATACAAACTACTACAGAATACAAGATCATCATGTACCAGGAACTTGATCTCTCGTGGGTCTGGTACATCCGAACAGAATGCCTACAAGTTTACTTTGTTCCTCTTCTGGGATGAGTTGACAAGTTTGGCTGGTGGTTCATAAAAATCTTAACTTCCTGGTCCATGTTTCTCCATAAGCTTAAAAAAAAAAAAAAAAAAAAAAAGTTCTTAGCAAATAGTACAAACTTCCAAGCAGATACTTTTCAGATTAGGTAAGGACACAGTATATGCTTTCCCTCTTCTTGCAGCAATTCCCAGAGGATGGGACTTGAGCAGTTTTTGGCTCCTGATTTTGTTTTTTCCAACTCTGTGACTTCCGCTAGCAAATGCCTGATACTGTGGGTCCAGAAGGTCAGTTCTGCAGAACTCAAGAGTTCATTCTTCATCCAAGTCCAGCCTCCTTGTACTTAATCCAGATTTCATTTACACACATGCATTCTGTGGATGACTTCTACAAAGGCTGGGTAGCTGTGAAAAATAGGAAGGCCACCTATTGTGAGAATTTCTTTTTAAAGAACAACCTGCTCATGTATTTTCTGTGATTTCATTCAAGGCTATGATTTAATATTATTGTTTTTAAAAAGTCTTGAGTGACAGGTATGAAAAACTGAAGGCATTAAAGTAAATGGATCTATTACTAAGTTTGCCAGAGAATACATCTTAATTCATCTTGTCTTGCTCACCACCAGCTCAGTGCATAGCAACTTTCTTTCCCCTCTATTAAAAACAGCAAGCTTGGTAAGTTCCTGTTGTGTTTGTGCTGTAATGGAAACAGGAATGGTCTCTGTAGAGACTTTGTAGAAGTCTTCTGAACAAGACTCGCTTTCATCAGATAAACTTGCTTCATGTCTTATTCCAGTTGTTCTACTCATCCTGAAACAAAGAAAATATCGGTATTTCCTATGTAAGGAGAGTTTTATTATAGTGTTAGAATAGAGCAAGATCAATTTACAGCTCTCGAAGGCTGCTTATTACTTGGAAACAAATCCACAGAACAGTTTTACCACAAGCTGTATCAAAACAGATTGTAGACTTTGAGTGGAATGTAAGCTAGACTTAATCTCCTCTTGTTGATATTAGAGTGCAAGTTGCATATATTCTAGGGTTCCAGTGTTAGAGATTAGTAAGGGCTCGAAGTATGCTTACTTTAAATAGATGTTCTATTAAGAAAGCTAGTTTGTTAATTATTGCTTGGTATAATTTGTATTTTTTGCTGCTAATCCATGTTGAGAGTCTTGTGGAAAATACTCCGAAGTGTTTTAAACTCCCAAAGCATAAACACACAGATAAACTTGCCATGTGTTAGTTGGGCTGCAGTAGCTATGCATGCTTTCATCATGTGGCAAATGTGAACTAATGTGATAAGACCTGCAATGAAGGAGTGTCACCTGAAGTTCCTTTACTTCATGTATGACATAAGCTCAGAAGATATATGTGTCTAATAAAAGTGCAACAGAGATGTGACAACCTGAGTATTACTGAGATGCATCACACAAAATTTTGTGGTATCATTTGAATCTTTGAGACTTCGTCCTCTTTACTGCAAATGTTTTCTACCAGGATATCCAGATGAATCTGCCTCTTAATCTTTTGGAATGAGGAGCATGGGGATGTTTGAAGCTGCTTGTCAGTTTTAGTCAAAGTATTGTTTGATTTGTGGGGACAAAAGCAATTTGTTTTTAAAGAAATTTTCAAACTCCACTCATCTGAACTCTTTGCAAGGATTTAAGAGGAAGACACCAAGGAGGAAAGTCTATTCAAAGGAAATAACATGCTGATGTAGCTTAAAACAAGACTTTTTTTGGAAAGGGTGTAGTACTTGCTGTATTGTTTGAATTGTAATTATTGTTTTGGTATTTATAAAGTACATTCTCAATATAATTGTACAGCTTTTTTACAAAGTAGCATGTATTTACTTTATCCATTTAATGTTGCTTTAATTCCATAGTGACTGGGGCATCTAATGCTTACAGTGGCCTATATTTTGCAGTTGGATCCAGAGCTGTAATTAAGGCATTCTTTTTAATCCTTTTGGGATTTTTTTTCTGTAAAAGGTTAACAGATCCTATAAATTAGGCCTTATTTTGGCCTACTTTGTGTCCAGAAAAAATCAATTTTAGAGTTACTCCTGTAAACTTTCTATGGGCTTCAGAAAAAATGGTGGTATTAACTGAAATTTGTTAATCCTTCCTTTAGAACACTTTTGGATTTGTTGTTTCTGTCCATACATTGTTGCAGTCCAACTTGATCTATTATTTAACTAGCACAAAATGTGGCAATCTTCAGCAAAACAGTAGGTTATCTACCTGGTTTAGTAGACCCTACACATGTGATGTGTGGAATTGAGGCTGCTTTTTCCTTCTAGGGAGAGATCAGTCTAACAGATTATCTTTGCTTTCAAGGAAAGTATATGATTAGATTAATTTGTGACACTCAAATGTTTGTTGCTGTGGATGCATATGTGCTTGAGGTTAAACAGTCTATTCAGAAGGGTATATGTATTTTTTTAATGCATGAAGGTAAAATAAGGATAGTCTATATTCTGTTCATCTCAACTGCCTTAACTCAGTAGAATGCCTCTGCTACTTAAAAAATCAAAGACCTGATCAAGAAAAGCTTTGTCCTGTTTCTTTTAGTTCAGCTTTTTATAGATTTCATTTCAAAAGTTCATGCTTTTGTCAAAAAAAGATTTTCCTTCAAATACGCAGTCATAAAAGCTTGAAGTATTGTCCAATGGATAATGCCAGCCAAGGATGCTCTTACTGTTTTTACTGGTCAAATGAATCCTGTGTTCTCTGTAAGCCTTTAATCTGAAAATAATGCTCGATGGATGAGTAGAAATAAGTGGGGAAAAAAAATGCCTCTCTTGGATAAATGTGGTGTCAGCTGTGGACTTGGAGTGTCCGGGACTTCTCTGGACAGTTAAATTGTGGGTTCCTTGCTTTGAACAATCAATATTAGCACAGGCATTTGTGCTATTAATGGGGCTCAGTAGGGAATGGTTACTATTGTCAACCCTGCTGAAACATGAGACATTGCAAAAGTCTTTGCCTTCACAGGAATGAAAGAAGGACTGATGTGATTCTGTAGGAACTGATGAGGTGGTTGCTTCAGTAATTGTGGTAGGACTAACCTTTGTGTGTGTTAGCACACAATATTATCCTTAAAAGCCTCACTTCACAGCAGGGTTTGACACACAGTCTGTACCATTCAGAGGCCACTAATACGTGTTGTCATCATTATACCTTTAGAGACCGTCAGTGCTGGTCAGAAAGAGTTGGTGTTTATCTGGATGAGTTTCCTCCATGACAGTCCTTCCTATTTCTTTGTTGATACAGGATGACAGAATGGATGAGGCTTCAATGGATTCTTGGAGATCAAGTCCAAGCTCCATTGCTCAAAGTAGTGAAAATTGGAACAGGTTGCTCAGGACCTTCACATCACTGCCCAGTTTTTCCATGTTTGTAATAATGATGTTCAGCAGTGTGACTGCCCTTGTTGACTCCTCAGTAACCTCTTTCAGGAAGTCATAATCAGTGCACTCCCAAAACCTTCTGGGTTGCTTGTTCTGTGTTGTATTGCTCTTCCAGGGGATAACAGGGTAGTTCATGTTCCACATGAGGACCAGGTGCCTGTAAATGTGAGGCTGCTTCAGTTGTATAAACAAGGTGTCATATATTTTTGTCTTGGTTGGGTGATGAGTAGCAGACACCTGCCACAACGTCACCCGTGTTGGTCTTCCCTCTCATCCATGACCCATAAACTCTCAGTTGTTTCATTGTCCATTGCAGGGTAGAGCTCCATGCATCCCTGATGGTCTTCCAAATAAAGGGCAGCTTTCCTTCCTCACCATCCACCATGTTGATGGACAGCCGGCTGAACAGGAGCCAGCAGTGTGCTCAGGTGGCCAAGAAGACCAATGTCATCCTGGCTTGTGTCAGGATTAGTGTGGCCAGCAGGGACAGGGGAGTGATCTTGCCCCTGTACTTGGCGCTGGTGAGGCCGCCCCTCGATTCCTGTGTTCAGTTTTGGGCCCCTCACTACAAAAAGGCCATTGAATTACTCAAACATGTCTAGAGAAGGGCAACAAAGCTGGTGAAGGGTCTGGAACACATGTCCTGTGAGGAGCGGCTGAGGGAACTGGGGGTGTTTAGTCTGGAGAAGAGGAGGCTGAGGGAAGACCTTATCACTCTCTACAGCTACCTGAAAGGAAACTGCAGAGAGCTGGGGATGAGTCTCTTTAGCCTAGTAGAAAGCAACAGGACAAGAGGGAATGGCCTTAAGTTGCACCAGGGAAGGTTTAGACTAGATATTAGGAAGCATTTCTTTACAGAAGGGGTTGTTAGGCGTTGGAATGGGCTGCCCAGGGAGGTGCTGGAGTCCCCATCCCTGGAGGTGTTCAAGAGTAGGGTCGATTTAGAGCTTAAGCATATGCTGTAGGTGGGAACTGTGCTAGGCGAACGGTTGGACTAGATGGTCTCCAGGGTCCTTTCCAACCTAGAAGATTCTGTGATTCATCCCAGACTGTCCTTAAAGATTGCGTATCCAGCCATGGTCATGTGAACTATGCTGCTGTGTCTCAGTGATCCCACTGAGATTGTAGTCATGCAGCCTCACACAGACCACTAATTCCTCCTGCTTGGTTGCCGTGCTGTGTGTGTGTTGGTGTATGGGCACTCCACAGAGGCACGCAGTGATGCTGATTTGCTAGAAGAGTTATTAGAGCTTCCACCTTCATACAAACAACACTATATATATGTGGTTACATTTGAAGTGGGGCCCTGATTAGCTGTTTTTTTTGTTTTGAGGTCTCTCTTGCCTACATCAGTCTTTACCTTTTGCGTGCCAACCCAGTCTGCCATTTCCTCACTTGGCTGTGGGTTGTCATCTACCTCCTGTGATGTTGCTGGTGTCCCTCATGGATCTGCTCCAACCCTCTACCTGCCAGGAGAAGCCTTTTAGTGGAGCTGCTGCTGCATTGTACCTCCTAGGTGTTTACAGCTACTACTGCTGTTTTCTCCAAAAATTAAATCTAGCCCTAGGCATCTTATAATTCCTTAGCCTTTCCTTATTCCCCTTTCATCCTCAGAAAGCACTGTTGTTGTATGCTTTGTGCAGACTTGTGTATCTTTCTAGGGTTGTAAGAGGAGATTTACTTACCTGGTTCCCCATGGTTTCACCTGAGTGGGTCCTTTATTTAATGATAGTGCTAGTAAGAGGTGCTAGAAATCTCTGGCTGCTTATGCTATTATTGTATATTGAAATGATTTAAGAAGTTGCTGGACAGCCTGTTCAATTTTATTCCTTTTGCTGTGCATGTCTGAATAGTCATTTCCTCACAACCAGTTCTATGCTTTGAAAGATCTCAGTTGCTTTCTCTTAAGTAAAGACTTAATTATTTATTTTTTTTTTTTTCCTTTCTCTGGAGGGTTATAGTGAGCTCTTGCTATTATCATCTGGGTCTTCTCCTTTTAGGCTTCTTAAAATTCTTTGGATATATTCCACTACAGTCTGGATTTCAGAACAAATATTTGTATTGTGTTATACAAGGCAGTTCTTCCCTTCTGCTCTTTTCCTTGCTTATCATTCACGAACAAGGCCGTACCTGGGTTTCAGTACTTCATAACTAATTTTAAGCTGACAAAGCTAAACTTGTTGCGATGTCTCACATGACTGAATGTTTCACCAAGTAATTATTAATTTTTTCCTCAGATGAGTGTTTAATTTTGTCATTGTTTGAAATTTATGGTTGCACTTTGGGTAGGCTAATGTGTATTGTTGAATAGTTTACCTACACCTAGGATATCCCCCACAGCATGTCCTTTTAACTTTTGTATCTTAATGATATATTGCTCTTTGTTTCAGAATAAGCCATTCCACAGGACAGTTGTTTTTGTTTTTTTCAAAAATGAAGAGAACTCAGAAATGAAATGCAAAGTGCCTTTTGAAACTCTTGTGTTCAAGTCTTAGTACTGATGATCTTGCTCTGTCTGAGATTGTGTGGGATGTTGGACAGAGGAGTCCGTCTTAGACTACATGCTGAGGCAGCAGGCTTGTCTTGCAGTTGCCATGGGTGGGGGAGGATTGAAAGGTTTTCCATCAGCCTTTATTTCAGTGACCTTTTCCAAGTTAGGAATAGCAGTTGACTAGGAAAAACCTAGACAGTCATTTCTCTTCAGTGAGTCCATACAGTTTTCTCTCAAGTTCTGTAAGCTGAAAAATAAATTGAAATTGAGAAGGTAATATTTCCTGTTTTCAAAATGCCATTTCTGCAAATCTTTGACTTACTAAGCTTCCCACGCAATACATACTTGGAATTTATTAAACTGCTGCATGTGAAGACTCCCATGCTTAATGCTTCCAGCAGCTTGTGTGAGTGAGGTAGAATAAAAGTTCAAAGTAATGTCAGCATGTGAAATGTTAACAAGTAAAAGCATGATAGATTCTTTAAATATTCACAGGGACTTAATTTTCATCATCTGCTTAATGCAGTGACTACATAGTTTTCACAAACTGTGTTTTGTTTATTCTTTCAGGCTGAAGGTTTTGGAACAGATGTTGGAAGATGTTAGCTGTGGATACTGGGGTTGTGGAGGAGTGGTTATCGGAGTTCAAGGTAATATACTACTGATATTTAGCCAGTAGTGTTTGAACTGCTGCTGGAGTGGTATCAAGTGCTTGACTGATGGAGAAAATTAAGGAAAATAGTAACCTTGGATTTTGCTGAGATAATAGATATATGCAGATGTCTGTTTGAAAGGATTTTTTACCTTGTCCTCTTTGGGATTACATACTTCCTGATAGAGAGCAGTGAAAGTGTGTATCACAGATGAATGGTCTTGTTGGTTTGAGTATGAACTAGACTTGACTGTAGGTTTTGCTCCTGATCTGCTGAGATACACTGGGAATGTGTTTTCCTGTCTGTATAGTGGAGTATGATCTCCTTTGAAGGACTGTGGGTAAGAAGTACTGTAAGAGCTATGAATAGTAAGTTTAAATGTACAGCTTCTGAAGGGTGTTAAAAAGATTAGATTTTTAACCTCTTCAGTACTGGCAGAAAATCCTGCTTAGTGTTAGAAGAGAGCTGTTCATGTCAATTGGAATTTATGTTCTTCTAGGGTTATACTGTGTCCTGTAATAATGTTCACTAGCTGTGTACAGTCAGTCTTGAGAAAACTCTTTAAAGTATGCATCTGAAAACTACTAAGTTTCACAGTACTGAAATTTCACTGGGATTGTGCCTGTGAAACTCTAGGGCTTTATCTATTTTCCATCCACTGTCATTACGTTCTGTATGAAACTTTGCAAAACAGTAAAATGCAGTGTGTCTTCTGGCAATTTTTTTGTTCTGAAAACATGGTGATTTCTGTAGTAAGGATTTCTTTGTGAAACAAAGTTTATAGTGAGCTCTGATAAGCAGTAACTTGTAATGGAAAGTTGTTGTTGAAATAGCTATTATATTTTGATGATAAAAATATTATAACTACTAGAAAAAGCAATTTCTATTTCAGACACTGCCAGAAGCATCCATATCCAGCTATGCTACAAACTTGAAGGACAAGAGTGCTTTGATTTCATCTCTTTACAAAGTGATTCAGGAGCCACAGAGTGAAGTGAGTATATTGAATCTTTCACATAAAATGTCTGCCATAACACCAGCAGAATAAAATAAAAACTTGTGTGCCAGTTAATTGTGCTCTAACTATGTGGACTACAGAACTAGGTGAAGAGTCTCTGTCACAATGTTTGTTCTTAGCAATGACATGCTACCATGGAAACAATTCATAAATTTGGTAAGCTTGTAGATTATACTCATGGGCTTCAGGACTTGGGTATAGAATTGAGAAAACGTTAAGGAGTTGAAAAGATTGAGACTGACAGGATTCTTTTCTGTAATTCAGTATCACTTGAATGTGAATCTGTAGCTGTCAGAAGCTTGTCTAACCCAAGAGAATGTTGTTAGATAGGTTTGCAGTTATTTTAAGTTATTTCTTAGGTTTTAGGAGTTTTGTTGTTGTTTTAAATACATGCAATCTAAATATATGCATTTATACAGTGGATGTACCCTTGCTGAAATGATGGGGAAAAAAAAATATTGGGCGAAAGTGGGCAGGTTAGCTATCTCCTTGTGCCAGGTATGGTTCTATACCCCATAACTGCACTTGTTTTAAAGTGTCCAGGTGAGTTCAGAACATACTGAGCTGGTTGTAGTTATGTCTTGTTAACTGTATTGTGTTGCTTTCTACCATCCAGCAAACCTTTGTGTGTTATTTTAAAATTGCACCAAGTCCTTAATTCCTCTTCTAAAAAACCCCAGCATAAGGAACCTTTCCAAAGTTTGAGATGATGCCAGTAGACATCAGAGGATAAAATGTTTTCAGTATATACATTTTTAGTGAGAATACTGGTAGAGACACTCCCAGGTTGTCCAGCAAAGAAGAAATGTAATTTTACTTTGCTCAGAAAGGCATTCTGAGTCATTCCAACTACTGAGTCAAGCATGTCTGTCTTCAGACTATGTATCAACATGTAAATTAATCTGATGAGTCTCCCTGTTGATAGCTAAATTGATACTGTCATATGTTCTTTGATTTCTTACTACTTCTTACTGTCACTAGGTTTCTCAGGGACCTTAGTAGCAGGGTTATCAAGATCCTGCAAATTCTGTTCAAAAAGTTGTTGGGATAATTCAGGGGACAAGATATTGAAGATTTCCCTGTTAGGGAAATGTATAGAAATGGAAAGCCGGTGCTGACCCTGAGTGGTGTGTTGATGCCTTGGGAGAACAGTCCTAAAAGTTATTTGGATTGTTCTCCCAAGTACCTGTCACTTTAGGGAAAGGGCTGCTTGGAGCTTTCCACACTGTGAAAATACTTACAAGCTATCAATTAAAGACAAATAATTTCTTTCAACTGTTATTTGAGATCTATTAGCTGCATTGTTTAATGTCAACTTGCTTTACAGTGTAGAGCATGTGCTGTCATTTCTTATCATGTATGTAATGCAAAGTGCAAGGGTTAATGCGCAAATAGTACAAATACAGTTGAGATTAAAAACAGGCAAACAACCCCATCTGTATACCTTTGAATATTTGTACTTGTAATATAATAATTATCTGTACCTTAAAATTGTCCTTAATCTCATTTTGGGGGGTGGATGTGTTCTCTTTTTAAGCATTTGAAAAGTAATCACGTCCATTTGCATCTCTGACTAAATTTTCCTGCTGGTTCATGTTTGCTTTTCATATTTTTTTTTTGATTGCTTTTCTGAAAATTTCATACTCAGTTTATGAGATAAATGAACTACTCGTTTGCTATAGCAAAGAAATACCCAATTCATAGTGGCTCATACCCAATTCATAGTGGCTCTGTTAGTAAATACTTTGTTCGTTACTTTTGAGTTTCCTGGGCCACTGATAAGTGAAAAATGTCATTCAATACAAGGAGAGTCTTCAGTAGATGCGCACATTTAAAGGATTTTTAACTGAGTCGGGAGTCCAACAATAAATAAATGAATAAATAAATAAATTTCTGAGTTTTGTATCTTCACAGATTTTTTTGCTTTCTGCATAAAACACTGTTGCTGTCCTTTTAGATAGTTGCCATGCAGGCATTGCATTAGGAAATAGAAAGTGTTTGGACTGTCTTAATACACTTGGATGCAGCTTAAAGGAAGAGGGATGAAATTGCTTGAACATTCTTCTGTTCCAGCATTAAATTTTTTTTCAGTCTAGATATCTTTTCCAACTGTTTTAGTGTAAAACAATATCTTGAAACAGCAACAATCATTAGTGCATTTTGATATTAGGTTGTAGCATGTGGTGGCATTTTGAGGAGGAAAATCTGGTTTTCTACTGATTACACATTTAAATGTGCTGATATAAAGCTGTCTCAACTGAGATAATGATGTGAACATGGATACCTGTCATAGTGACTTATGTGCCTTTTAAAGTTCAAGCACATCATTCTGAACTGATACTTCATTAAAGGAAGCATGCAAATTCTGTGAAATATGTAATGTGAAGATGGAAAGCACTTGTGCTGGTAAAGTTTTCTAGAAGGAAATTTGATATTCTTCAAACTGACTAGTTTAGCTTGGTGTGATTTTTTTGTTTGTTTGTTTAATTATTTTTTTGCCTTTGCTGTAGATTTTTCACAAATGATTCTTCCAAAGAGAAGCTGTATCTGTCAGAAGCTGAAAGTTTCTCTCTTTTTTTTGAATGGATCAGATTGTCCCAAATTACGTTGTAAAAAGAACCAAAACTTGGTAAAATCCTTCAGGTTTGGAAGTAACTTTGGGAAGTGAGAAATATTGAGTCCCCTTTCTTTGTAGTCAGGAGGAAAAACTTAGGAAAGCAAACACTTTTTTTTTTTCCTAGCATGCTGATGGTTCCTACTTTGCTGCACTAAAGGGAGTAAAATACGGAAGAATGGGTTTCTTACCTTTTTGAAAACTTCCTTCATTGAAAAAACTGAAGATGTGACCTAGACAAATAGCAGAAGAACTGAGTGTTATAGTTAGAATAAAATGGAAAACGTGATCTGCGTGTTACTAGCAGTAAAGTTTATATTTTAGTTTTTAAGGATTTTCAGAAAGTTCTTGAGTAATACTTTGCTTTCTGAAGTGCAGTGGCAATTCTGATAATTATGGTACCTTTTCTCAGTGCAGTCTCTAAAATACTCTAAAATGCATGTCTGGTTTGGATTCCATCATTTTCAGGTTGAAACTTTTGGGGATTTTGTGCAGGTATATACTTCAGTGAAGGTCTTTTACTAGCCTGAACATTCCTGGTTTTGAAATAAATTTGAGTCTATTTTTGTGAGTCATGTAGATGAACTGTTAAGATGTTTTTGTAGTAAGAAACAAGGTAGCAAAACCAGTGCTTTAAGTGTGTTACATTTGAATCCTGTCTTTTAGAGATTTGCAGTCGGAGAATGTTGCATTCTATGTTATGCTTTTTAAATATATACTAGCTGGAACTGATAAAATGAATTCTAAATAGATGGTATCTCAGATTTAATTTTGTGAAGTTCACTAAGATAAATGCTTCAACTGCCTAGATTCTTTTTCAGGGAGTAGTTTCTTAGATGCTAGGTAACTCCTGATTTTTATTACTTGCAAATAAACGATTTGGGAGATTTAATTGAAAATCCCCTTTTTCCCTTCCCTAACCTGCTCTTTTTTTTTTTCTAGAATAAATCCTTTTACAGTTCCAAACTGTTATTGACGGTTTGCTCAGTTTGCTGCCAGAAAGTGTTTTTGAGTATGTACTTTTGAGTTTTTGCCCGAGAGTTCAGTGTCCAGTTCAGCTGGCTTTGCAAGTGTCTACTGGTTTTGACAGTATTTTCCACTTAGGTTAGGAAATCTCCTATCTAGGTGACAAAATAAAAATATAAATTCCATACATTGACACGCAATGGTTAACACTATGTTTTGACCTCTAGCAGAGGTAGGTGATAGCACAAGAATGTGCATTAAATCCAGAAACACAGTGTGCTTAATTGCTTAATTGGTTTTAGTTTTTTTTTTACTTGTTCTAGCTCAGTGTATTACTTCCAGTCAATGTAGTACTTCTGCTTGTATCAGCTTAACAAATTTGATGGTAAAATTACTCTTGAGGCTTCTTACTTCTGTCTCAAACCTGTAAAAATGCTGAAGTTTCTGGAAGATTTTGAGTAGAAAGGGAAACTAATTCTACCATATACTAAGGTAATGTAATACTTTGAGTGTTACACAGCTCTTCTGACTTTGTGAGTAAAGCAATTTATGTGTACACTGGTGGAATGCTGCAATAGCAAGTCCTTTTGTTCAGGTACTCTCCTGTGTGTTAATGATATTGGGGGCATGGTATGAGATCTGGTGATAACAAGTATCTTCTATTTATGCCTTTGAGGCTGGAGGAAGTGATCCAAAAATGAGAGAAAGGAGCCATTGGAATTCATTCTTGACATGGGATGGAAGGCTCTATTTTTATCATCTGAAAGTATGTTATATAAGGGATGGAAAGTGTATAAGATGACTTGGGCAGTTATTTCATCAGTCAGTCCCTAATAGCTAAAACGTAACATTTATCACTTTACACTTTTGTCCAAAGGACTGATCCACACAAAGTTGAATTTTTTTGGTAATGTTTTATTCATTCACAATTGTCATTTATATTTCAGCTTCTGGAGCCAGTTTGCCATCAACTCTTTGAGTTTTATCGCAGTGGTGAGGAACAATTGCTACGATTTACTCTGCAGTTTCTTCCAGAATTGATATGGTGCTATCTTGCTGTCTCGGCCAGCAGAGATTTGCAGAGCAGTGGATGCATAGAGGCTCTTCTCCTAGGAGTTTATAACTTGGTTTGTATTTGCATGTAATTATTCAGGGCTAAAAATGTTAGTGAGATTTTAGGGGATAATACAGAGTATTTCACTGGGGGATAATTAACACTTTTGTTTCTGAATTAAAATGAAGTGATTGAGTATCTCAGTTTTGTCTCTTCAGAATGGTGTCCTTGTCAGAAATCTGCAACATGAACTTTTATTTTGGTCAATATTTTCTCTGCTTTTTTTGTGGTTCCTGAAAAGTGTTAATGCACTAATCGTTGAAGAAGACAGAGGAGTCCTCTTAATATTTTTTGTTACTTAGTTACATTCTGCTCAAGAGCTTTTGGAGGCGCTGCTTTTGAAGTGGTTGCCCATATTTTCTGGGGTATTTTTACTATCTTGACCAGAAAACACAAAAATATCACTTTCAACAAATACTTAGTACTTGACTGCTGAACAGATTGCTTAGCTTTGAGAAATTAAAGGTCTTTTATTTTGTAATAATGTTGACATTTTTTTCCATATTTTATATGAAAAGATACTGTTTGTTACTAAATTACTGCTTCGGAGAACAAAATTACGAAAAAAAACTTGAAGAGCACCATATTTTAGTTAGCATTTAGTCTTTTTATGGCTATTGTAAAAACCCATAGTGTGTTACGGCCATTGGGATTCTCTTCAGTGTAGTTTGTATGTTCTGGATGTTTTAGGAAGGTGCTTTGGGAAGTGAAACAGTGATGAACTTCAAGTTCCCATTTTGAAAATCTGGAGAAATCAGCTCCCATCCTTCTTCTAAGAATAATCTCACTCGTGCCAAGCAAACAAAAATATTTTTTCACCCAGGATTCTACTTAAAAAGACCTGAACCCTTATATTCAACTCCTCTTTAGGCAGAGTACAGGCTTCATGTGCTTTCTGTGTGCTTTGTTGTATCTGAGAAGAAAAACACTCCTGGAACGCATTTGGTATATCTTATGTCATAAAACAATTCAATCCTTTATTTCCATGATGAATTCACCTAAAATGGTTGCTGGATGTGGCTATAATCACTTGTCTTTCTGCTAGAAGAGATTACATTTACAGTTAAGCTTGAAACCATTCCAGTAACAGCTTAACTATGAACAGTTTCGTCCTCAATTAGTAACATAACCATCCATCTCCAGCTTCTTGGGATCATAAGAATTTTAGTGCAAGCTTCTGTAGGAAGCTCTAGATCCACCTGATTTTTAGAAACATGTTCCCTGCCCCCCACCTCCTTCTGCTTTAAGGCATCATGAATGCTTATGCTGAAGTAACACAATGTTACTGATGCTGACTTTTTCACCTGGTGATGTTGTATCAAATCTGTAATTTAATCAAGATGGTTCTGTTCTTCAGTATGCAAGGTTGAAAAAGTATTAGGTGACCTACTTAGATCCTTATTTTTTCTTTAACCAGCTACTTTATCTTTTCAAAAGCAAGAGGAAAAACATAGCCTAATATAAATAGTAATCCTTCTGGTCTCTTGGAACTTGAGGGGCATAATGTGCTTAACAGTCCTGCGGTTTCTTACTGAAAGAAATTGAAATATTAAATATTGCTCAGAATAATTTTAAATTCACTATCTTGTCAGAGATATGGAATTATTGCGGCTGAACCTTGAGATCATGAACTGTTTTGTTCTACCTTCAGCCTGGAGACATTCAGTGGTAGTTGCAGTTGATATTTTTGGCTTTTCTGGCTGTAGGTATCATTTTTTCCTAATAAATCAGATCTTGAAATGCACTCCTGAAACTTAATTACGAGTCTGATTAGAATGAATAGTCAAAATATCCATATTTTTAGATTTTAAAAGTTTGGATGTAACCAGTTTCTCTTCCCTTCCCCCTCATATATTGAAGAAACTGTTTTTCACATGGCTGTGGAAGCAATATTGAAAATTAACAATGGTTTGTGGAGAGTGGAGAAGCTATATAACTCTTCAGACAGAACAATTCTGTATGCCTTTTTGATACTTCTCAGTCTTACTTTACCACTTCATATTCTACTTTAAGATGTGAGTTTTAATAAATACTATGTGAGTTTAAACCTTTAGCCTTTCCAAGCCATCGGTCTTAGGAGACACTGAAGCTCCTCTCTGATCTCTACCTTTGGATATATGAAATCTGCTGCTGAAATTTAGAAAGAAAAAGTTCCTGTGTGTGTGGTGTTGGTTATTGGTCAGTTCTGCTTTGTAACCTCTAATTTGAAGTACTTCAGTGCTCTTCTGTGATACACAGGCACATCTTTTTTTTTTGCCTTACCTATTAGTCTTCCGCTAATTTACAGGAGTGAGAAGTCTACCAACATACTGTCATGTGGTATCTTCCAGGAGAGTAGCTTCTCTAAAGCTTTGCATCCATGCTTCTTTTAACTCCCTAAGTTAACTCCATAAGTTACAGTTCTTTTAACTCTATAAGTTATAACTGAACTTGGGCTTTTGCAAATACTATGATGTCAAATCATATGAGGCTGCACATTGCAGAGCTATAATATTTCCAAATAAATTACTTGTAGAATCATTACTTATTGGCTAAATAGTTTTCAGAACAGAATTATTGAGCATTAACCGTCACAATTAGCAAATAGTGTATAATTATTAAAAGATAATACTATTTAAACATACCAAGATTTACAGTTAGTGTATTTAAGGCGCACTGTGTATGCAAAATGCATGTGCCCTTTGCTATGTCATTTGAATACTTTTCAGAAACAAAGCAAATGCACTGTGATAGAAGGCAAATACAGAGATAATTTCTAGCTTGTAGCCTGGATTGTTATAGTATCCCTATCTGTCCCTATAATGATTTGTTGGCTTTTTTCATCCATTCACCCCCATCTGGCATTTAACATTTTTGCATGTCTGGTTTCTGTAGTACAGTGTAACCATTGGTATCTCCTGTCTTTTTCAGGAGATAGTTGACAAAGAGGGACATAGCAAAGTGCTGAGTTTCACAATTCCGTCTTTGTCCAAACCTTCAGTCTATCATGAAGTAAGTGACATCCACAATGTAAAGTTGTTGCTGATCGAGAAAGGCAGTATGCTTTGGAGACCTGTTCGTTAAGAATAAAAGTGAAAAGTAGTTTGAATGTGTTGCATGATGACATAGGAACATGTTTCTTGGTCTTCTGAGTACTACTAACTTGTCTCTGAGACTTATTCAAGACTCCATAGTCATAACTGCATAATGTCCATGCTCCAACTATGTCTTTCTATTCTGAAGGTATGTACCTTATCTGGAGTAAAATAACTTCTCAAATGTAAGACAGTGGTCAGATAACCTTAGCCTGTTAAAAATTTATGTACAAATGTAGTGATGCTGATTGCTGTCTGTTTTCACTTGCATTGAAGCAAGACTTCAGCCAGACATGTTTTGAATGACCCTTTTTCCTTTAGCCTTCCAGCATTGGCTCCATGGCTCTCACTGAAGGAGCTTTATCGCAGCATGGCTTATCCAGGGTTGTATACAGTGGACCTCATCCTCAGAGGGAGATGTTAACAGCACAGAACAGGTGAAATTGTGTAGTAAGATTTTTCTTGAGAAGCACTAATGAATCTTAGCTTTTTATAATCTTTCATATAGTTATAGAATGAAGGTGGATAGGTGAATGTTGTAGTTTGTAGTGGGTTTTTTGTTCTTAAATACATGTAAATGTAGATGAAGACAGATTAGCAGAAGGTATTACTACATGAAGAGGAGAAGCTTGCAGAAGTAAAGTACACAATCACCAACTTTATTGAAGTGAAATATCAAATCTGTTCAAATAACTCTTGCAAATTTCTGTGTAAACTTGTTTTTTTAAAAAACAGAATTGATATTATAATTCTAATGTTTCTCATAAATCCTAGGTTTGAAGTGCTGACTTTCCTTCTGCTCTGTTACAATGCTGCCTTAAGCTACATGCCTGCAGTTTCTCTTCAGTCGTTGTGTCAAATTTGTTCAAGGTAATTACTGTAGGTTTATTTAAAATCGCATTTTAAACTTGAAATGTGATCCATTTGAACTTCTTTGTTGTTAAAAAAAAAAAAGCTTCAGGTTCCCAAAAACTGCTTGCAAACTTGACTTTCTTTCCAAAATGTTTACAGCTGCATTGTTTGTAAAAGCTTATATAACTTTGGGTTAAGATCTCAAAATGGGGAAGCTTTATATGCAGTGCTGTTAAGAGAAGTCAAATCAAGGGAACTGTTTTGGTTTTAACCAAGGTAGTTGTAGGTGTGTTAAGTAAATAAAATCAGGACTGTCTTCTAAAATCTTGGTAAATTTTGCATTGCAAGCTTACCAAATATATTTGAATGTTGTGCAAGTTGAAACTTTCTTGAAATTATAGTAGATTTTGAAACTAGAAATATATCTGTTCTCACAGATACTTTCGGTATTTCCAAAAACTGCTGTTGCTTCAAAAAACAACCCCAAAAAAACCCTGCGTCAGCTTTAATTACAATGTCTATTTTTGATCCATTTCTTTTTTCAGAGAGGAAGAACTGGTAGTAAACATGTCTATCTCTATATTTTTTAAAGTGGACTTTGGGTTAAGGAAAAAATTAGAATGTTTTCTTTAACCCAGGAAACCTGAGAGCGACCTAGAAGTCAACTACATCAACTTTTTACCAGTCATAAGTTTCCAGGTTCCTCACACAAGCAAAGCATGGTAGTGGATGCCTGTAAGATTCTCTTCTCTTTAGAGGAAGTGAGAGAGCATTGGAGCACTTGGCAGTATTTACAAGACTCTTTAGAAGATCTTTGTAAGGTATACTGGTCTAAAATTTAAGGTGGAAAATGCTTAGAAGCTAAAGATTATGGACAGGAGACTGATGTTACTTATTCTACTTGATTAGGCTTTGATTGTATTTGGGATAATAATTTTTAAACAGCCTCCAAAAAACCCTAGGCAAATTACCAGTAGATGCAAGCAAGTCTTTCTGCTTTAAAATCTTGAATGCTTGGATACTGAGTTATTTGATATTATACCATTTGACTTTTATCTTAGTTCTTCATATGCTACTGGTTTTGGCATCCATGTTTCTCTGTTTACTGAAAATCTTGCCCTGACAGCATTTTAGGGATTCAAGGAAATATGTGTCAAAAGACCAGAATATCTTTCAGTATCCTGTTTGGATGTGGTGTTGACAAAATTCTTGGAAGAATCTGTAGAATAACTCCTTTAGTTGGTTTAAGGAGTGTTGAATTTAGTTTTTTTGGAAGATCTGTATGAAAGCAATCAGCAATTAATGTGCTTTCTCCTAGTAAGTCTAATTCAATTTTTATGACTTTTCTAAAGAAGCAAAAGCTTCTAGTACTACTTATTTACAAGCATGAACTGTAAATGTGGCAATTGCAGCACGAAATATTTTGTGCTGATCTCAAGTGTTGTAAATCCACATTTTTTGCATTTGAGTATCTTCAGTTACTAAGTCTTTTTTCATAAGAATATTATCTTACTCTGATGTAGAGCAAAGCAGTTCCACTGATGTCATTCTAGCCTTGTAGAGGAAGTAACTCAGATTAGAGTAGGACTTCTTAAAACTAATCAATACTGGCATTAATGGAGTGTCTATATTAAGGTCTTTTCTATGTAACTGTCAGTGTTAACTGAACACATTCCTACTGTGACTTCACTATTTTCCCCCCAAAATACCTACTGTATCCCTGTATAGTATCACCTAGTAAGTGTATAAATAGATACATCAGCATAAAAATGGTTAGATGGGTTTTATGTAAACTAGTCTTTTTGCTTGAAGTGGACACTTACTTGCTGCTGCCTCCAGTCCTTAGGCTTTACACAGCACTGAAAGGTTTATTTAGTGGATTGTGTCATCTTCGAGCAAAACCATTGGCAGAAATTATGGACTATTTGGAACTAAAATGTTGCCCAAGTTGCATAATAATAGCCTCTTCCAGGGGATAAAGATGAGGAAAATGGGATGGGATTTTTGTGGGTTTGTTACTCAACCTTGTTAATTTCAGTAACTGGCTCCTGTGGTATATATAGGACTAGGTAAGAGTCAGAAAAAAGACTTTCATCCTTTAACTTTTACCATGTATGGACAAAATCAAATAGGAGAGGATGAACTCATTCAGTTCTAACATCCTAAGCATATTTAACAGAAGGGTCAATTTCGTTCACTTAACTGGAAGTCAAATTTTTGGTTTAGCTAGCTGTGCATATACTTTGCAGGTGAACTCTATGTATTTTAAGATACAAATTTATTTGCTTTCTGGTTTCTAAAAAATTAGAGTTTTAAGCCATTTGAATAGTGAGACAAATCACAATGCAATCTGAAGTAATGTATTCCTAACAATAATAAAATCAGAGTTTAAAATCTGAATGAATAAGCAAGGAGTACTTAAATAGACTGTGCTTCTAGCCAACAGCAATATCAAATTTAGGGGAAAACCTGTGGTTAGGTACAATTCATATGTTTGGCTACTCTTGAAAATCAAAATTCAAAGCTAAGCAAAATAATTTTTTGGTTTTGGTTTTAGAAATAGGATTTCGAATTGTTGAATTCAGTCACTTAAATCTTGGTTTAGGCCAGTCTGAGAATTTTGTATTTAGGGTTGTAAATTTCAGTGAGAATTATGACTAAATACTGATGTTCAGAGCAGCAGCTGACCAACTCTATAAAGTGGCAACACAAGCCTAGGGTTTATGGAATTACCTTCAATACCACATGAGTGCACAGAGGGCAGGTATCCTATACCTACAGCTCCCTTGGCTTTTGCTGAACTTCACGAGGTTAAGTGCAAGGTCCTGCACCTGTGTTGGGGCAATCCCTGATACCAGTACAGACTGAGGGATGAATAGATTGAGAGCAACCCTGTGGAGAAGCGCTTGGGGATACAGTGCAGTACACACTCATATCCCAGAAAGCCAACCGTATCCTGGGCTGCATCAAGAGAAGAGAGGCCAGTGGTCGAGGGAGGGGATTGTCTCCATCTACTTCACTTCCGTGAGACCCCACCTGCAGTGCTGTGTTCAGTAAGAGAGACATGGACCTGTTTTATGGACCTCTGGGTCCAGTGGAGGGCCATAAAAAAAGTCAAGAGTGCTGGAACACTGCTCCTTTAAAGAAAGGCTGAGAGAGCTGGGGTTCAGCCTTTTGAAGAGAAGATTCCAGGAAGACCTTCTTGCAGCCCTTCAGTATCTATAAGGGAGGCTTATAGGAAAGGTGAGAGAGGCTTTTTAGCAAGACTTGTAGTGACAGGATGAGGGGTGGCCACAACTAAAAGAGGGTCAGTTTAGATTGGACATAAAGAAGAAATCCTTCCCTGTGAGGGTGGTGAGACACTGGCACAGGTTGCCCAGAGAAGCTGTGGCTGCCCCCTCCCTGGCAGTGTTCCAGGCCAGGTTGGACGGGGCTTTGAGCAACCTGGGCTAGTGGAAGGTGTCCCTGCCCAGGGCAGGAGGGTGGAAATTCATGCTCTCTAAAGGTCCCTTCTGACTCAAACCATTCTGTGATTCTTCCTTTATAAACATCTCATAATGTTTTCATTTCCTTGCTTGTTGTCACTAGCATAGCTTCCTGTCTTTCCTGAGGTGTTTAAAATATTTTTTTGTTTTTATTTGGTGATATGGTGATATGAGTATGAAGAATCAAATTTAGATCATACTAGGTACAAAGTACATACTGGGAGAGTTGCTGAGCCACAGAGATCCTGGGGGCGCCGTCTGTGTGTGGGGTGGTTTTTTGGTGTGGGGTTTTTTTTTTTTAAGTAGCTAAAGCAGAAGATAAGGTGAGGGATAGAGAAGGAGAGGAAAAATGTGGAGAAGTGGAGTAGATTAGTGGCAAAGTTAGGATTAATAAAAAAAGTAATTTGAAAAGTACTACAATTTTAACTCCTTTTTTTCCCAGAAAAAGTAGATTTAAGAGTTTTACAAGCTCTCTGGTATTGATGCTGAAGAATTGAAGCTTACTGAGACTAAACCTTTTAGTTTATGCTTTGGAGAAGGAAATACTTCGATTAATGTGATTTAAAGGTCGTTCCAGAAGTCCAGTAATAGCCAATGAATTGAATAATTAACTACCCAATATCTTTGATTTCCAAAATGTTTTTGGACTACAGAACCTGGTGTGGACTTTAGTTTGAAACTAAATTCTAAAGCTGACTTACTGGATTTTAGAATAACTTTATGAATGTGATGCTTCTGGTCTCTTTGCCTGAGAACTTGTATGCAGCTTCCATATTACATGCAATGATGCTTATGTTTCTATCTGTAATATTAATAGTCACTATGTTGCTTTATTTCCTTAAATACCATTAACGTATTCTTTGTCTGTTCTGCAGTGAATGAGTGGATTCAAAATGGCTTTTACTGGTAGCTTTCTCGTATTCCACTGTAGTATAAATGTAACAGGAGTGTCTAGGATGTCTCTGTTTTGAAGGATTTGAACTGTGCCGGCAGAGGGCATACCCTTCTTCCATAATAAGAAACATTCTGCTTCAGCACAAGGTTGTTGATGGATGCCTTCCTGTGGGTCTGCTGTAATTAAAATGCATACTAAATACCTAGCATTGCAGAGTTCTGTACAAAGGTGGTTCTACATTATTTGCTAATGACAGATGCATGATTTCTTTAGAATTTGTGTCTGTGGATATCCTCGCCAACAAGTGAGAAAGTACAAGGGAGTCAACTGTAGGATTCCAGTTTCTTCTGAATTCATGGTGCAAATGCTAACAGGGATTTATTATGCCTTGTAAGTAGTTTTTTTTAAATATGCGTACAAAATAAAGAAATGTCAGCTTAATTTCTACACTTGTTTAGGTGTGCTACCTTTTGAAATGTTTTATTTTTCTAGTGGACAGATGCTGTGTCTAGCCATAAGGTCCTCAGGAAGAGAACATAGTTCTCCAATTAATTGGCTGAAGTTACCTATGTCATATTGGGGAAGAGGTCTAGAACAGCATTTAATAGGTATAACTGCTGATGGGAAGAAAGAAGATCTTTAAAAAAACCTCCTCCTTCTAACTATTGTCTGCTGTCCACATTTTTGCATGCTTAGTTTTGACATCAGTTTAGTTAAGGGAAAAAGGTCTTATCATTTTTCCTTTGAAATGCTGATGTCCTCTCCCCTTTAACAGTCATGTTAATGTGTGAAGCTTTCTTATTAACTGAAATAATTAGAGACTAGTAACACAGGAACACTCAAAAGGTGGAGTAGTATTCAAACAGTCCTGTTTGAATTTCAGAATAAGTCTTGATCAATAACTAATTAAGTAATTTTAAAATTGCTCAGGGTGACCAATGAAAATAAAACTTTGTCTCCATAGACACTACTTCAGAACAAGTTCTCTCTGTAGCAGGCTTACTACTAATGAACACAAGCAGTTCAACTCCTCTAAATTGAACTCTCAAGGAGCACTAAATCTGTGAAGGTTATGTGACTAAGAAGGTTTGTCTATTGATATAGATGCTTATTATTATGTATGTATTTACCTTTGTAGTTATAATGGAGAATGGGATCTGGCTCGTAAAGCTATGGATGACATTTTGTATAGAGCACAGCTGGAACTGTATCCAGAACCTTTGCTGGTAGGTATTATATTCCAACATTTTTTGGGGTAGAATTTTAGTCTAGGAAATCTTTATTGTGAACACACGTGATGCAACATTGCACCAGGAACCTACATATCACAGGGTCTGTGTGGCTGTGTTCATGTGAATAGCTACATCTATAACTATACACACACACAGGTATTTTAATGTACTTAGTTACTTTGTCATCTTCCCTAGTGAACAAGCTATTTCAGCGAAACACTTCTAATTCTTGAAAGCTTAGATGATAGTCCAGAAGCATTCTGAAGTAATAGCCACATCTTTAAATTGGAAGCTTTGTTTTAGAAAGTGGCAAGTATTAGTTCTGAGAGGCAATTGCAAACAGCATTCTTTAACCTGTGCAAAAAGGTGTGCTTTTTGACCTTAAACTGGAGTTATACACAGTATTCTTCTTGGAGTAATAAGAATCCCCTGACAGAGTTCTAAGATTTGGATTCATGTTAAGAACTTGACTGTGTGCTTTCTCTTCTAGGTTGCTAATGCAATAAAAGCCTCACTGCCTAAGGGTGCCATGAAATCTAGTAAAGAAGGTACAAGATGCATTCAGGTTGAAATTACACCTACTTCATCCAGAATATCAAGAAACGCTGTGACTAGCATGTCTATCCGAGGGCATAGATGGAAAAGACATGGTAAGAAACACATTTTGCAGTGAATCCTCAACTTTTTACACGTGTTTAAAGTAATGTTGAAAACTTTGTTATTGCACACCTTCATTGCTAGTAAACAAGCAACAGTTTGGAGGTTTTTATTTTCTTGACTGGTGAATGGGAATCTTAATGTAGTTCACATGATGTGTATTCTTTATTTCGTTGTTTATTTCCATGTTTAAAAAAACCCAAACCAACACACAGAAACCCTTTTTGTTAAAGCTGTACAAAATTATTGATTTTTTTTTTTTTGAGAAACCAGTGTTCCTGTTTTCTTCTGAAAAGCAGTTTGTAGTACCTGAAACAAAGGTGTTAACAACTTTACTGCAAAACCTCATCTGTCTTAAATTACTTAAATAAAAATAGGATTTAAGGATAGGGGGATAAATTACTATGCTTTGGTGTTGGGGTTTAACCCTGGCTAGTAACTAAGCACCACACAGGCACTTAACTCCCCCTGCAGTGGCATGGGAAAGATAATTGGAAGGTTAGAAGTGAGAGAACTCCCGGGTTGAAATGAAGACAGTTTAATAGGGAAAGCAAAAGCTGTGCATGCAAGCAAAGCAAAACAAGGAATTCATTCACCACTTCCTGTCAGGAGGCAGGAGCTCAGCCATCTCCAGGAGAGCAGGGCTCCATCATGTGTAACAGCGACTTGGGAAGGCATACACCATCACTCTGAACATCTCCCCCTTCCTTCTTCTTCCCCCAGCTTTTTATTGCTGAGCATGACATCATACGGTATGGGATATCCCTTTGGTCATTTGGGGGTCAGCTGTCCCAGCTGTGTCCCTTCTCAACTTCTTGTGCTTCCCCCCCAGCCTCCTCACTGGTGGGGTGGTGAGAAGCAGAAAAGGCCATGACTGTGTGAGCACTACTCAGCAATAACTGAAACATCCCTGTATTATCAACACAGTTTCCAACACAATCCAAAACCAGCCCTGTTCTAGCTAACTCTATCCCAGCCAAAACCAGCACATTTGAGCAAACTATTATAAGGGCTTCCATCCACAAAGTAGAACACAGGTCTGGGCTGAGAAGTAGAAAAAGTGATGTTAAATGTATTGCAAAAGGAGAAACATTATATTCCACTTCTTCTACCATCTTCAGATGAGGAAAGAGCCAGCGGACCAGAGATGAAAATTGGCAATGGCTTGTTCTGCTAGGCTTGTAATTCTGATGACAGGCTGAGTGAGTGATATAAGAATGCTCTTCTAATAGGTTCAATAAAGATTTTGAAGTAGTGTCATAAAAAATTCTGTATGATATGTACTGTGTGAGCTTTTGTAGTATATGGACAGTTCAGGTAAAAAACTATTCCCAAGTTACTTGTCATAAAGGACCAAAAGGTAGTTCAGGTAAGTGTTGAGAAAAGTATAAAAACGCTGGTAGAAGATGACTTTAAAATAATGACAGAGCTTTCTGAGCAGTAGTAGTACACATTGGTAGTGATAGTACCAATAGTAAGCTGTCAGAGGGAGTGAGGGACAAAGAAAGGTAAAATAACCAAACTTCTTTTCAGTTGATTAAAAACTGTTTAAAACTGTCAAAGCTGAGGAGCAAAGCATTAGTGTCTTTAACTTGAGTGAGGTCCAGCAGCAAGTCATTACTGAAATCTCAAGACTGCTAAGGACCATTTTAGTCTTTATTATTTATTTTCCTTTCTTCAGGCTTACAGTTGTTAAGCAGGGATTATTGACCAGGTTCAAGAAAACTGTATGATAGCTCACCTTTTAAATGGACAAATGACCTCTGAAGCTGGCAATTTTGTTAGCTATTACTTTTGAGTAGTTCTGATTCTTGTTCAAATGAGGTGGTGCAGGGGAACACAGATTAAGGATACCAAGTGCTGGTTCATTCAGAGGAATTGGAAGTGTATTAAAATAAAGATTCCCTTTGTCTGTGCATTTACAGAATAAAAATAGTAAAAAGGTTACAGAACCAGTGTTGGAACCATCCTCGTAAGAATGCATTTTTTTCAGCAAATTTAGAAATCTAGAAGTTTTTTAAATTATTGCCTTCTTGCAGGGGGCGATGCTTGGTGAAGTTCAAGGAAAAATGGGTGGGGCAAGTGTGCTGTGCAGCAGACAGCAGTAAGGTGAAAGGGAAATGAGAGTTTTAGTAGGACTGAAAGAAATGAGCTGAATGCTGTTGTTTTATGGGAGTTTTATGAAACAGGACAACTTGAGAGAAGCAGTGATAATCTAGTATGACTCAAGTGAGGAGTAGTCAGTGTTTAGGGATGAGAATTGAAAGATTAAGGACTTTTACAAAAAAGCTGTTGTCAACATTTTGTTTGGGTTATTGGGAAAACTTTGGATTTGCCTTGATGGTACAGGATTTAATGAAGAATAAAATCACTTGGTGTAGGGTGGGGTTGGAAGGAAACTTGTGTGGCAGGTTTTGGGAGTAATTGTAAATTTGAAAGCTCTGTGAACATTACGCTAATTTAAAGGCTAAAACTGAGTCTATGGTATCTTTGACTGTGATTGTTTTGTTTTAAATGGTGTTCCATGCATAGATTGCTTCAGCTAATCACAACATTTTCATTTTAAAATAGTAACAAAATTTTTGTTTGTGAACTGAAAAGCCTTTTTAAAGTCAGAGTGGATGCTCTCCTGATTTCAAAATTCCTAATAACATAATTCAGTGCCCCACAATTCCTGATGAAAGAAGGATGTGGAATAGATCTTCAGAGTCAGCATGCAGAAAGAATAATGAGGCTTGTGCTTACAGGTGCCTGTTTGAATTAAAATAAATACTAGAGTTGGTAGAAATCAGATGACAAAACTTGTTACCTCCTGACCATTATTTTCTCTCCCACAGAGTAAGGGGAAGAAATATATTTGGATGTTTTCTTTTTGTGCTTCAGTATAATAAAAATGAGTTGTACAAATGGATTAGGAAGCTAGAGGGGACAGCTGAGAGGTAGTCTGATCTTACACATTACATGAACCAGAAGACCTGATGAAGCAAAGTATCCCTTGAGGAAGGAAGGGCAGCTTGTTCTTTGTGTGAAATAAATAAAAGAATTACAGCCAATCACATTTCCAGATGAGAAGCATGGGTGCTTTCTTTATCTTTTAAAAAATCCAGTTTACTATAAACGTTTTCAGACTTTAGATCTGGCGAGCCTTTGCTAGATTTCTAGATTGAAGTCAGTTTTGAAAAAAGGTCAATTCAACATTTAATCTTGTGGTGCCTAGCCCTATATCTTGTTCATTAGAGCTGTTACTTAGACTTTTTTAAAAATCATATTGTGAATTTGGACTTCTAAGGTAGGTACTTTGGAGGTATTAAAGGTGAAGCTTATTTGCAAAGTGGATCAGTTGATACTAGCCACCACTTACCAACAAATTATTTAGTGCTATTAAACTGGGTTGCCTATAAATCATAAAACTTAAAAAAGGAGAGCATTAGCTCCTCTATCTAGCATTAGATTTTTGTACTGTTTGTGTTTTAAAAACAAGCCTTGAGTGTCATCTCCATTTCCATTCACAAATAGAGGAAAGCCAGAAAAATCGCACAGCGTGTAAGGGATGTAAACACCTAAATAAATGGTTATTTATGGAAGTTAGGAAAAAAAACAAAGCAAGCCCTAGCAGCACTTCCCTTACCAATGTAAAAATCTGCCAACTGCCCTATAAAAGCATTGGTCAGGAAAAACTGTATGTAGAAGTAATACGTGTAGAGAAATACTCTGATGTATCAGACTGAGTAAGAAGAGCTGAGCAGATGTTGGTAAGATACATAACACAAAAAACAAGACATCAACTAGAGAAGGACAGGATGTTATTTTTTTTCCCCCATTTCAGAAAACAATTTCCGTGTAGTACACAAGGTTTAGAAAAATTAATATTATCTGTGGAGAAAATCTTCTTACTTTTTGAAACAGCATTAATTCCTGAAGTAGTTACAACTTTTAGGAATCTGGAATGAATGTTAATTTTGAGATATAAGCTTGATGTTTTGTGAGTAATTCAAAATGCTACTGTTGTGCAGGAAATGTGGTTTGAGCTTGTGGTGGTTAAAGTTGAATTACAATCCCAGGTGGGCAGTTTGCCTGTGCAGTCTGAAGTAGATGATGTAGGCAACTGTAATAGGAACATAGACTATGATTGAAATATCTTCTGAATTAATTCTTAGCAGCTAGTAATCATGAAATGCATTTATCAGGGTTGGTTGTACTACTCAGAGAATTCAGAAATATGACTCCAAGTGCATTTTACTTCAGCTGCTGTGGGCATATTTGTATTAATTTTCAAACTGACAATTGTTCCGTTTGTCTCTACACTGTTTAGCACATCCTCTGTGTTCTCATTTGCTGCATTGCCTTCTGCACTGGGTATTAATATCTCTTTCTCAAAGTATAGACTCCCAGAGTTGTCCAGCTTGAAGTAGTGTTATCTTCAAAACCAAGCACTATGAAGCTGAAGGTTTGTTTTAGGTGTTCTTAACAGTTTTAAAATAAGGAGGGGATGCTACCATGAAAGACGTTGATTATGTAGTCTTATCTCTGCCACGAGACTGTAGATAGTATGGTAGACAGCGTTAATAGGACTTGAGATACCCAGTATACCATTTTTTCATTAATTTTGTCCTGTACTTCAGTGTTAAACTCAGAAAAAGGTATATTCTTTCATTAGAAGCCATTAATAGCACTAAACTAGAAGACTAGACATAATTATGCTGAGTAAAACTCAAGTTTTTTGTTGTTCTCCAGTTCACTGTGGTAATGGCTACACAGCTGTGGGAATGCAGCAATGATGGGTAAAATACTGATATCACAGTAGGGTATTACATTTAGAAATACACACTATCAAACAGCAATAACCAAGTGTTGCTATTACCCAAAATCTGTAACAGAAAAGTTGTTCTCCTGTTCCTCTGATTTCTGTTGTGCACTCTGAGTCTCCTTTCTTTGGAGCTGGATGCTGTTAATTACTGCTTTTCTGCCCTTGGTGGGGAAGGGGTTGATAGTAAGCTCTGTTCTGCCCTCTCCTCTCCCTGGTGTCCTGGCTCTAAATGAAGTTTCTAGTAGAATTGACTTGTGCATATGGAGATTAGTGGATCCTGGAAAGAAGTTCTGCTGAAATAAGGTGCCTGTAGCTGCACTGATGGAGTAGCAGGAAGGAATTTCAAGATTGCTGTAGGAGAGGCACAGGTACCTCACCCTAGTAAAATAAGAGCAATGAGGCCAAGCAGAGCATTGATCTTCTCACTAACCTTTCTACTACTATGTTTTTAGAAGAAAGGCTCTATTTGGTGGTGGTATTAATACCATTATTGTTGTTTATTGTTTTTATTACTATTGCAGTTCACAGCGCTTGGTTGTTACTTTTCTTACTGACAATAGAATACTTTTGTAGAAAGTGCTGTTAGAATTGTTTCCAAGTGTTACTCCTTCTAACTTGAGTTTCCTGCTAAATATCAGGAAGTTAGTGGCTAATAGGAGCAGTTGTTAATGACATTTCCTTTAGCTAGTACAACTTGTTAAATAAGATATTTTCATTGACTAGTTAGAAAAAAACATGATACTTCACATTTGCAGGTAAAATGAGGGATAGTTAACCTTCTAGCTCTGAGACTTAATTTATTGTTGTGATAATTGCAGACAGCACAAATGCTAATGAAAAGCAAAGCACTGTAGCCTGCTTGAGCTAGAAGTACCCTGTATCTGCACAAAGCCCTCAGTATGGGAAGAGAGGATCCCCTCTAGCTAAAAATAGAGCTGCTGCTGTAAAAAATCATCTCATCATAAATTTCTCTGGTTTTGGACTTCATACTGTCAGTTAAATGTCTGTAGTGCTAACTACTGTCGTGTGCAGTAGCAAACGGGCAGTATAGTCTGAGTGGTCCTTACTTAATCCTCAGGTCTGAAAGAGCTGTACGGGGATTTGCAGAATCACAGAATGGTTTGGGTTGGAAGGGACCTTAAAGATCATCTAGTTCCAGCCTCCCTGCCATGGGCAGGGACACCTTCCACTAGCCCAGGTTGCTCAAAGCCCTGTCCAACCTGTCCCTGAACACTGCCAGGGAGAGGGCAGCCACAACAGAATCACAGAATCATCTAGGTTGGAATAGACCTTGAAGATCACCTAGTCCAACCCTTAATGTAACACTGACAGTTCTCAACTACACCATATCCTTAAACACCGTGTCAGCCTCTCTGGGCAACCTGTTCCAGTGCCTCACCATCCTCATAGTAAAGAATTTCTTTCTTATATCTAATCTAAATCTGCCCTCTTTCAGTTTAAAACTGTTACCCCTTGTCCTATCACTACCCTCCCTGATGCAGAGTCCCTCCTCATCTCTCCTGTAGCCCCCTTTAAGTACTGGAAGGATGCTGTAAGGTCTCTCTGGAGCTTTCTCTTCTCCAGGCTGAACAGCCCCAACTCTCTCAGCCTGTCCTCACAGGGGAGGTGCTCCAGCCTCACAGTCATCTGGATAGAGTGGTTCATCTATCAAATCCAGATCTTGCCAACTTAGAGAGAAGGATGTCATGTGGGACAGTGTCAAATGCTTTGCACAAGTCCAGGTAGATGACATCAGTTGCTCTTCCCTTATCCACCAATGCTGTAACCCTGTTGTAGAAGGCCATGAAATTCATCAGGCATTATTTTCCCTTAGTGAAGCCATGTAGGCTGTCACCAGTCCTTATTTTTCATGTGCCCTAGCATAGTTTCCAGGAAGATCTGCTCCATGATCTTGCCAGGCACAAAGATGAGATCTATTGGCCTGTAGTTCCTCAGGTCTTCCTTTTTGTTCCTTCTTGAAAATGGGAGTTAGGTTTTTCTTTTTCCAGTCAGCAGGAACTTCACCAGACTTCTGTAATTTCTTAAATATGATGGACAGTTGTTTAGCATCTTCACCTACCAGTTCCCTCAGGACCCACGGATGCATCTCATCAGGTCCCATGGACTTGTGCACCTTCAGGTTCCTTAGGTGGTCTCAAACCTGATCATCTCCTACAGTGGGTGGTTCTTCATTCTCCCAGTCCCTGCCTTTGCCTTCTGTGCCTTGGGCAGTGTGGCTGGAGCACTTGCTGGTGAAGACTGAGGCCGAAAAATTGAGCTGTGCTTTTTAGAGCATTTTTAGTCTTTTTCAAGTTTGTGGCTGTAGTGTTTGCATATAGTATACATATAAAACATATACAGAAAATATAACAATGTAGCATATTGTGTAGTTCTTCCTCTTCACTTGTATTTCTGTGGTATACATCTTCATGGAGGATGTACCATGACTATCCATAACTGATGGCTTCTCTTTTTCTTCTCCAGGTCATCTAAATGCATTTTTGTCGTAGAGCTAATGCCGATAAAGCAATTCTGAATACTTTTAAAAAGACCTTCAAATAATGAGAATACTTCAAACACTGAAGCTGACAGATCACTAGGATTGTAACTTGTTAATTCATATGCTTATAATTTCTATAAAGTTTTCAATTCCTGTTTTTCTTCTCACTTTTTTGCCTCTCGAGTTCATACTTCTGAAACGTGTCTTTATCTAATGTAGACCAGCATCTTTTGAGTCGGGATTTGTTTTACCAGGACATTGTAGGAACTATTGCTTTCTTATCACTAAATATTATTAAATTTCTTGTGCTTACACACAACCATCATTCTCACATTTTGCGTAGCAGTGGAGTATTCTGTTTCCTTGGGAATTTTTGGCTATGTCTGCAGAAACCTTTGTCTGTTTTGAAATAATTGTTTGGCCAGCACTTGTATATCTGCTGTTGATGACTTACCTTGCTGATGAAAAGAAGTAGTCTTAGAACCAAGCTGCATTGTTTTTTGCCTTAATTTCTTTTTTTTTCCCCCAGTGCTACAGAAAGTTGTGGTGCTTTCTGTCCTCCAGCTTAATGCCTGTTTTCTCAACTGTACTTATTTGTCACACAAGTCAGTTACTAAGTTTATTGCAAACTAACTTACTTGTAAGCTCACATAAAAAGCTTAAAAAGACTGAGGAGATCAACATTTATATTATTAGTAGGTGGCAAAAACTGCAGTAAAACTCCATAGGTTTTATCTGAATAAGTTGGTTTTAGTACTGGAGAATTTTCCTACTTGTAAACATCTTTCTGGTTGAAAATAGTTTTTTGAAATGAGGAAAGAAGATAGAAGTCAAAGTGTGCTTGAGTTGGCTTTGTTGTTTCACTATTAGTTCTCAGGCTGGGCACCGTGCAGCATCATGACATTGTACATGTAGAGTTTCTGGTCTTATGTGATAACACATGAAGTTAATATGTCATTTCATTATAAAAAGAACTTTCACTTTAGCATGGTGATACAGAGAATCTAATCATAGAAGTGAATTATGGAGAGTTCTTTGATTTTTTTTTTTTTTTATTATCTCTGAATGTTTGTTTCATGATCCTTGGAAAATTCAATTGTGAAAGATCAAGCATGGGGCTTTCCAGTATGTGGATGCAGGCCAATAATTGGAAGATTGAAGCCTGCAATGTAGAAAAGGCAAAATTCCATACTCGCTGATGTTGCTAGTTAACAACAAGTTAATATGTGAACATCTGCTTTAATTTATAATGCTTTAGTCATCTGTATCTGTTGGCTTTTGTTTCATGTTTTGTTTCAGACATTTTTTGTTTTGTGTTTTTTTTTTTTTTCTTATCCATCTTTAATTCTAGAACAACCAGAGAATGGTAATGATGCTACTGAATTGGGCAACTTTGTCATACCCGAGATTAGTGTCACAAGTGTGGCTGGAGAGAGGACCGGGAATGGGGAAAAGAGCAGAGCACTAGCAGAGAATGATGTTCAGCATTTACAGGGAGTACAGGAAACAGCTACAGATCCTAGAACTGACAGCAAAGGCATGCCAGAAATCAGGAGGCAAAAATCTGTAAGAAAAATGATGGAGGATGGAATAAACTCATCTGGCAGAGTGCAGTTTTAGCAGAGCACTTGTAGCTGCACTCTAAGGTACCACTGTTGATTGAAAGGGTCACTGCTGCATGTTTGGAGAATTAAAAGTATGCAGTTAATATATTTGCATGTGTAATAACACAAATGCATGTATTGCACACAGCTTCGTCTGTGCCACAGACAATGACGACACAAAAGTAGATATGTTTAATCTGAAGAAAATACATTGTGAGACTCAACATACCTTTGAGTTTATTAAGCATATTTATTGGGTTTACAAAATTCAGTGATCAATGGTGTGAAGAATCCATCAAAATGGATGTGAAAAGTATCTCACTGTGTACCTCAGATTTCCCAGATTCCACCGTTCACGGTATACGGGAGATCTCCTGTTGTGCTTGAGTTTCCAACTCATGCCACCAGACCTATGATGCAGAAGGTGACCTTTCAGTCCTGAAGCATTCTTGGGATGCTAAAGGTGCAGGTGCCATATTGGGTGTCCTGGGGCATTGATCACACACCTTTATAATTAACAAGCTTTGCAAAATCATATATTGGAGCACTTGCTCGAAATAAGATTTAGATTTTTTTTTTTTTTTTGTTCTGTGTGGTATTTTCTAATCTGTAAGGTTCTAATCTCCTGCATGAATTAACAAGACTGCTTTTTATTTTCCCCTCCAAAATCACTACAAAATGAGATTGTGGGCATGCTTTTTGATCTAGTTAATGCAGCATTACTTGCTGTAACTTTATATCCTAATGAACCTTAATTCCAAATTGTAATGGAATAGGTAAGTGTTTTGTCTTCTGTTTTCTGTTCTGTTGCTGTATGGCTTCATGCTTGTATATATCGAAATCTAGCAATACATAAAATCAATAAATGGGATTAAGGTAATTGCTAATTCTTTATTTCTCTTTCTACCATGCAGGTAATGCTGATTTAGCAATTCAAGAAGAACTTATAGAAGTATCTGAAACTGATGAAGGGTTTTACTCTAGGGCTACTTCTAGTACAAGTCAGTCTGCTCTATCTAACAGCAGCAACACGAGCAGTAAGAATCTTTTAGGGAAGAGCCAACGCAGGTCTGGAGGAAGCAAAGCTGGAGGAAAAGAAAAAGAAGGAGAAACCTGCAGAGAACACTTGTCACGAAAACAAACTCAGAGAGCCATGAGTGAGAATCTAGAGCTTGTCTCTCTGAAGAGACTGACACTGACAACTAGCCAGTCCCTGCCTAAGCCTGGCAGCCATAGTCTGGCCAGAACAACCACTACTGTGTTTAGTAAATCATTTGAACAGGTCAGTGGTGTCACAGTTCCAAATAATCGTGGTGGTGTATCTGGTACAGAGGCAAACAGGTTTTCAGCTTGCAGTCTTCAGGAGGAAAAACTGATGTATGGAACAGAAAGAACAGATCTTCCAATTTTAAGCAAACAACCTAATCAGCAGCGACCTCCCAGTATTAGCATAACTTTGTCAACAGATTGATATTGAAATGGCAAGTATGAAAAATAAGATATTGAGTTTATGCTGATATTGGTACATTATGCTCCTTAATATACAGTATGTTGCTTTCTTATCAAGCCCATAAATTCTTATTCGGCTCACGTTTGATGGTAATAGTGGATAGATAACAGTTGTAATTGTTTCGCATCAACTTCTAGTAGCTTGGAAAGTTCCTCTTTGTCTTGCTGTATTTATACACCTAATTGATTTTGAAGTTTACAGCTTCACTAGTCTAACGGGCATTGATTCGGTTGGTTAGTCGCTGACCAAATGGGAGCAAATAGAGCCACTGCCCCAGATTCTGCTTTTTCACTACCATTTGATATAGGCAAAACTGCAAGTGCTTGTTTTATTTAACAGGAGTCTTGCAGTATAGTATGGGCATGAAATTTTGGAACAGCATTGTAAGAAGAACCATTCTCTTATGTTAACCTTACATGTAAGCACAGCTTTCTCATGGAAAAAAACTAGAAGCATCAGTTCAGTGTTTGACACTATGGTGGGTTTTGTAATGGTAGTTAGTACATGTTGGGATGTTCATACTTTTTTATGCCTACATGAGTCTGAATTATAGATGCATTTTGGTTTTTCTGTATGTCTTTGAACCAGGGCCAAAAGTCATACAGAAGCAGTACTTGTGGATGGGAGTTCTTACAAGTTGCTATAGTAGTCACTCTTCAGACTTATAAATTGTGTGACAGAATCTGTCTGTCTTTCAGATTCTTAAATATTAGGCACAAAGCTACTCACTGAAAAGTCGTTGTCATCAGTATTTTTATTATTTTTGGGGAAGAGATGTGCTTATGTCGTGATGTTATGTAGGAAATAAGGTATGAACCTCTTGCACTGACTCAAGCAAATCAGGAATGTGTTTAACGTGAACTTGTTACTTGAGACTAAGAATATTACCAAAGGATGTGTACTTTCAGTAACTTGCAAGCACAAAGGGAAATTATAATGTAAATATAACTAGCACTGTAATTCCTAGTCTTTTATATCTATTATTTTTCTAGTTTGAAATTCTAAAGCAGCAGCCTGTTCAAGGTTACCTAACCTTTAACTTTCAGTTAGTTTGGTGACCTTGTTTAATACCAACTTCTAAAACATTAAGATTTTAATTAAAAATGGACATTAAAACTTATTATGCAAAAATTTGAAGAACAATAGCTGACAAAACCACTCCAGTAGCAGCGATTAGCTGATAAACAGATAATGTTTTGAGTGGAGACATAGGATGAAGGCCTAAGGCAGTCATTCCCAACTGTCCAGGTTTCTGCAGCTAGTGATCCTTTATTGTGAAGAACCCTGTAACAGAGCAAACACTAAAATTCTGGTAGACTTTCCTATTTGCCTGGACATAAGTTTAGATATCCTTCTTCGACCTAAACTGAAGCACAAGTAACTTTTAATCAGATAATTGCTATAAACATGATTAACATTAATAAGCTGGTTAATTAACGTAAAGAGATCAGGAGACATAGTTAATAGGGACAAGTAAGTTGTATAATTCTACTTCTAAGACTGCAGACTAGGTGTGTACGTATCTTAATACTCACCAAAGTATATGGAATAGCTGCATTAGTCTGTAGGTGTCTGTCTTCACCTAAGAGCCTGAGTTTAAATGGATGTGCCACACTTTTTTCATCCTTCAGTTTGTTGCGTGAAACTGTTCTATTCTAATAATGCAGTATTTTACCTTTTTATAGTAAAGTGTTTTCTTAATTGTACATGAAAACTTACATTCCTAATGTATAAACTACAAGTTTGTCCTGTTTAGTGTTTAATACTTTGGCCAGTGAAATAAACTAGTTCTTTGAAGTCGTATGGTTTTGTAAATACATTGTACAGCTGAAAATTTTGCCTCTTTTTTTTTTTTACAGGTTTTTCTGCAGTACATTAGACACTACATTTGTTTCACATTGACTAATACACATGGCTGGTGGAGCATGCATAACCACAAGCAGTAGAAGGATTTTAGGCAGGTGATAGCAGACGTTGGCTAGCACTACACATACTGAATGTAGAGCTCTTCCTTTGCTTCAGATTTGTACTAGATGTTACAAAGAAATAACTTGCAGAACTTAGAGTTGCTTCCTGATCTGCTCTGCAGTGCAGCATTTAAGAATACTTTGGAAACATTTTACATTAATTTACATTGAAACATAAACCAGAATCGTTAAATTGTAGTTGACAAACGTTTGTTGTGATGGTATTAGTTGTGAGTTAGTGTTAAGGGACTAGATTTTTTTTAAGTAATTCTACTGGTTTTGTTTCGTTTCATTTAGTTCATGATTGTTTATCTCCACAGTAGACACTCTTTCAAGCTGGGTGTTGGTATAAAAGATGTTTATTATACTGAGAAGATTTAGTCACTTTAGTTATTTCAGAGGATCTAAAATGCCATAAAATGTAGATATGTAACATAATGTTTACAGTACTGTTGGCTACAAGTCAGACAGTGTTAAATTGAAATTAGCTTATCCTTTTATTTTATCCAGCTAATTATTCAAACTGGTCTGGCTTGAACCCAAGATATAGGCTCATATTGATACAACTGAAATTACATAGACATTTCTGAGAAAATGATAAAAGGAAAGGTTCTTGGTTGTAAAGGCTGCTGTTTCTATACGTATATGGCTTCATATAAATATGTATGTATTGGTCTCTGGAACAACTTTTACACAGTGAGCATGTTTTTGTGAACTGACATCACACCTTGATGCTGATCAAGTCTAAAGAATTTCTTTCCTTACTGGAGTAGTAAAGCTTTCAGTTGTGCTTCTTTCTTTTCTTAAAAATGGAAAAGAAAAACACCCACAACCCAAAAAACAGGATAGGGGAGAGGGAGGGCAGAATTACTTGTTGTCCAAATATTCATGGTGCAGGATTGGAGAGGAGGAGAAGGAAGGGGGGAAGGAAACGGATATTAATTCTTTCACAATATTTTTAAAATAAAGCTTTTGGGTTTTCAGCATTATCTGATCACTTTAGACTGATGAATGAAAAATGTGTATTAAAGAATTAGAGGTCTTCTAACAGCATAAGGAAAAGCTATTAAGACATCCCATATTGTAGTATACCTGCGAGTGGGTAGTTCTGGTGAATATACTCCCAACATCATACATGGGTGCAGCATTCTTCAGGAAAAATGTTATGTAGGAGTGAATCATCTCAAATTACATGAAGAGAAGTTTTAATGCTGACATTTATAACGGACCTTACTGCTTTAAATCAAAGGGCACTGTTTCCAATGATGGCTTTGAACAGCAACACTTTCAAAACTCTGAAGCTGTGAAGCATTATTTTTGTTGTGAGAATCTGTATCATTTGTGCAAAAAGCATATGGCCTCTAACCACTTGCTGTAAAGCTGCCGTGACTTTTCTGAAGGGAATGAAATGTCCTTGAATTGCCTTGAATACCTGACAGGTTGGACAGGTATGGAAATATATAGCTATTTTAGTTACACTTCTCTCTAAGGGGGTCTATTCTGATTTCTATAAGGATTCTAGAAATTTCTAAATTATTATGTCTTGATATCTTTTGTCAGTGTTTGAGGCTTACAGTGCTGTATATAGGTGTGTAATATATTGCCTTTTGTATTTGTATAATTCTACTTTTAAGACTAGGTGTGTACATTTCTTAATATTCACCAAAGTCTGTGGAATAACTGCATCAGTCTACAGATGTCTGTCTTCACCTGAGAACCTGAGTTGAAATGAATGTGCCATGCTTTCTCATATTCCTTGGTTTCTCATGTGACACTGTTCTGTGTTTTAGTAACTCAGTATTTTGCTTTTTTTACAGTGAAGTGTTCTCATAACTGTATATGAAAACTTACATTCCTAGTGTATAAATGACAAGGTTGTCTTGTTTAATGTTTAATAACTCGGGCAGTAAAATAAACTTTTTTGAAGTGACATGCTTTTGTAAATACTTTCTACAGCAGAATATTTTGTCTCTTTACAGGCTTTGTTGAAATATGCATTAGATAGTAATATATTTGTTTAGTTTTCATGATACACTTCTAGAAGTCTCGGTAAGGTTGATCATATTACTTAAAATATGCTGAATGCCCATTTTACATAGCGTAGGCTCTGCAGTCAGGTAAGACACCATGTCTAAACCAGTTGGTTGAGAAACACTGATTGACAGGTGAAAGGTGTGTTCAAGCAGGTGAGTTGTAAACTGGTTGTTGGCAGAAGCAGATGGGTGTCCTGTCAGTAATATAGTGCTGCTCGGGCAATTGGTAGTTTTGATGGTCTTGATGTAACAGTGGTCTGATACATAGCCATTATCTGCAATGTGTCATCATTAGTAGAACTTCTATCCAGCAATCTTCACTGTGTTTCTGTGACCTGCTGGTGACCTGTGGGCTGTTGGCCATCTTTGCTGCAAGGGCATGTGTGGCTGCTTCCTGTTCCCCTTGTTCATGAAGACCCTCAGGGCTTTTTCTGTAAAGCTGCTTCTCAGCTGCCTGGCCCCCGAGTGTGCGGGTGCCTGGGGTGGTTTGTCCCCAGAGGCAGGACTTGGTGTTGCCCTTTAAACTTCCTAAGATTCACTGGTGGGCCCACGCCTCCTGCCTTTTGATGTCCCTGTGAATGGCAGCATCCCTCTGGGGTACCAGGCTCTCCTGGTTTTGTGTTGTCTTCAAACATGCTGAGGGTGAGCTCTGTACCATCACCCACTTTCATTAATGAAGATGTTAAACCATCCTGGCCTGAGTATTGACCCCTGGTGTACACCAGTGAAGCCAGGTCTCCAGCTGGGCTTTGTGCCACTGGTCACAGCCCTTTGAGCCTGACAATTGAGGCAGTTTTCTGCTCTGGGGGCTGCTCTTGCTGGTAACAACAGAAGCAAAGGCTGCTGTAAGTACCTTGGCCTTTTGCATATCTCCTGTCAGGAGGTCCTCTGCCCCACTCAGCTGTGGAGCCTTATTTTCCCCTTGTTTTCCTGTCACTGATGATATCTCTGCTAAAGTTTTTCTTGTTGCCCTTCACCTCACTTGCCAGACTGCTTCGTTTGGGTTTTGGCTTTCTTAACCCCATCTGTGCATGCTTGGATAGTGCATCTATAATCTCCCAAAGTCCCCTGTTCTTGCTTCCACCTCTTGTATGCTTCTCTTTCATGTCTAAGTGTGGTCAAGAGCTCCTCACTCATGCATCGAGGCCTCCTGCCACCTCTGCTTGATTTTCTGTGTGTTAGGATGGACCATTTCTGAGCCTGGAGGAGATGGTTCCTGAACATCAACCAGCTCTCCTGGGCCCTTTTCTCTAGGGTGGTCTCCTGTGGGCATCTACCGAGCAGATTCCCTGCACAAGGCAAGTCCTGTTCTTTTGTAGGTCAGGGTTCAATGTTTCTTTCCTTTCAAATATAGTCTTTGGTGCAATGCTGTAGAGAAACCTCGATGAATGGAAATGCTGTAGCAGATGGCAGCAGTGGGAGATCTCACTGTGCATTTTTTTTTCATCTCTTTCAAATGTCAGTCTTTAACCTGTTCTTTTGAATGGGCAAAACTCAAATTTCCCTTCATGTGACTTTGAATACCACCACCCCTTCCCAAAATGTAGTACAGAGTACAAAAGAAAGTAATGGTACCCCAAAACAGCCCTTAATGGAGGATGGGAGTACCTGAGAGCCTGCTGGCCAATTGACAGTGAGAAGAATGTTTGAAGGTAATACAACAAATTAGTAGCCAGTTTACAGAAATTAGTTTCTACAGACTTCACAGCTAGTTGCATGCACTGAGCCTGTAATAATTTTTCATGCTTTATGTTAATCTAGCTCTGTATTAATGATAATTTCAGTATGGGGGTTTTCTCCCAACCCACAGCTGCCAGGTAATAAATGAATCTGCTAATTTAGGATAGTGGGAAAAATGTCACTGTGACTCCAGAAACCTTTGTGAAACAAACCTTTACATTACACGGTGCTTGCTTCATTAACTTGATTCCCAAAATGAGGTTGTGTTTAATCATCTGTTACTCTAAATGTGCTGGGACAATACTGAAATTTAATGGTGCAGAAAGACTTGTGTAAGTTGGTCTGAGTCATACTGTACTGACAAGCTGCCTAGTTGTTGTTCTCATTGTTAATGCTGACTAATACTGGCAGTCCTCTATGTAGAATTTCTTGGTCTGGACTACGATGGTAGGTTTTTCTAGTGAGAGAGGGTGGATTTCAGAGGAGGTGAGCAGAAATACTGGCTTTTACCTCTACACCATACAGCAAAGTAAATGAAGGAGTGTGTGGTCTTGGCACAGAAAGTCTGCAGTGTGGATACGATTTAATGATGTGTCTGCAATACAAATAGTGAACCAAAATAAAGAAAAATCATTCAGTGTTTTCTCTGAAAAGATGCTTTGCTCATACATGCAACTTGAATATCATCTTTGATTCCTGGCAAAGTAGGAATAGAACAGTGACTCATTTAAAACATACATATAAAAACATGTTGCATACATGTGTGTATACACATTTATACATATATATGGTTTTGTCTTCAGCTATTCAAGGTAAGGAGGTTGTAGAACTGCTGGGGAGACTATTGGAGCTGGCAAAGACCTATGATACCATCGAAAATAAATGGAGCTAGGCAATAAAAGTTGTACTGTCACTGGTGTATTTTCCTTGTGGCTTTATGTGCTAAGAGTAAATTGATTTGAATATACATGGTAAAGGATCTTGCACTTATTCCCTAAATATGTTTTTAAAAAATTACCATATTTTTTGGTTTGATTTTTTTGTTGTTAAAATGCATGGTCGTTTCATTATTGTTAATAACCTGCAGTTCAGACTTTGCTAATAATTCAGATTAATTAAATTGGGCTAACATCATATACAATAACACTTTAGAATCAAGTGTGAGCCAAATGTCATGCCAAATGTCATACCAAATGTCAGCTTTCAGCAGACTGTCCTGCTCCTAAAATGGTGTTTGATAAATCTGCTATAATAAATCACAAAAGGGAAAGACTTTTGCAAGTTAACAGCACTGATATTCCCCAGAACATTAGTTACTTTTTACTTCATTGGGAAATCCCATTCCTCATTTCAGCCATTAAAAAAACTCCACCCAGCTGCTGTTTATCGAAGGATTTCAGCTCTCCCTGTACTGACTGGAGAGAAGACACAGGCACTGTCAGACTGATTCAGCATATCTTGAGAGAGGGAGATACTCTCTGACACCCAAAAAGTGTTCATCCCATCTCCTTTCCTTCTCATCCTGAACCACTGGCTTAGCATTGCTGCCTAGTTACTGCTTCCTACTGAACTGAATCTGTACATCCCTCTGCTTGCTGCATAAAGCCAAAATAAGCTTTAGCATAGCATCAGTCACTTCAGCATCGCTCCAGATGTCAGCAGCTGTCCTATTTTAACTGAAGGCCTTACAAGCAGGCAGATGTCTAGGAAGCATAGATCTGGTTTAGTAATTCTGCTGGCCAGGATATAAGGATCAGCTTGAAATAACGTGGACAGATGCTGGGAGTTAAGATTCAGGCTGCCTCTGTTTGGATTATTTGAGTAATTATGAAGTAGTTGCATTTCTGAATGTCTAAAGCAGGGAAGAAGGAAAGAACTGGAGCACAAATCTTTCTATAGCAGTCCTGCTTCTGCCATTCTTGCTTCAGGATCCCACTTAGAAGTGTGTAATAGCTTTATCAGCTTCTGCATTTAAACAGAATAGCAGGAAGGCTGTTAACGCTTCCTTACAACTGAATGATAACTGTTCAGCTCTAGCTGAATCCTCTGACAAATCTGAGGCTTTGTTCTTAACTGTTCAGCCTGGGAAGGAGCTTCTCGACTGTCTTGCGTGTCTCATCAAATTCATAACTTTAAGCTGCTTTGGTGATCTGCCAGAACTTACTTACTCTTTCCTGCTACCAGTGTAGGAAGCCACGCTACAAAAGCATTGCCCTTGTTTCAGGTGTTCAAGTCTTCCCAAGCTCAGAGAAGGGCTGATGAGAGATTTTTATCACTTCAGTCTTTGCCCAAGACAGGCTTCCTGACCAACACCAGATGTGTTATAAGGCTGCCAGCCTTGTGCTGAGGCATTCACACGACAGCCAGTCCTATGTGTGGCCATAGGAGCGAGGCCAGAGGCCAGCGCCAACTGGAGATCTTTTCAGATACTCGGCCCTTGTGTGGGCAGACCTCTGTGCTGTGGAATGGCAGGAGGCTGGATGCACCTCCCGAACAGCCAGCGGGAGAGACAGTTTCAGAAGTCTCGACTGGATATTGCACTGAGCCCACGGAGCACTTCAGCTGCCACTTTCCTGAACTGCTGTGATCCAGGTTTTTAACGGATTAGTTCTCTGCTTTGGCATCATTACCCAAAATAAAATGTGCTTATGGACAAATAACAAAGAAGAAACTACTGAGCAATCGTTTTCTCCAAGATTCCACACTGCATTGTCCATCTTTTGTAAAGCCTGGCATGCATGATCCATACTGCAGCATGATCTGCGTGCTCCGTTCTCGATGACTGACAGAGTGTTTTTGTACCTTAGGAACAGTATGGGATGCTTGTGAGCATGAAGAGTTTTGACGCATTCTGGTAATGGTGAGATGAGTAACTTGTTAAATATGCCAACAAAATTAGTTACTAGGTAGATCCACTTACGAGGTATTTGATGCCATAATTTAATTTCAGGCAGAAAAGCAGTGCCTTGGAAGAATCTGTATTCAATCTTGAGATACTGAGCAGCTTTAATGTGCCTTGACATTCAGTATGGCATTCATAATCCCTGTAATTATTCCTTCCTACTCTAATAAGAGCAGGCACTGTACAGCACAAGTACTGAGGGTTAGTTTTGTTTCATGCTTGAAAGGAGGAACACATCATATAAAGCACACTTTGTACTGAGCTGTGGGAAAAGAGGTGAATGGGAGGCTAAACCAGAAGCTTTAAAAGCAGTTCAAAATGTCTAGTATGCTTCCTCTCTGCCTGTCTCTCTAGGCAGTTTTGAATGAATGAAGAAGCTGCACAAAATGAGAGAAGCACAAAGCTGAGAGCTTACTGGAGGGGGGAGAGCTTTTGGAGGAAACCTCTCCTCCCATGGCTCCCACCTGCCTGCAAGGGCAGGCATCGTCCCATCAGGCAGGGCTTGTGCTACAGTGTTCTGCCCCTTCCCTCCCTCTGCCAAAAACTTCTGCCTCTGTCTCCTTGGAGAGGAACCTGAGCGCTGGTACTGCCACAGTAACAAATACAAGAAATTAACACTGAAGCAACCAAACGTGCCACTAGAGGAACAATTATGGGCAATACTGGTGACTGCGCCCCGCTACGTAGGTTTAAGCACTGATGATTTTCTTGTGTGTTGGTGTTGAACTGCTTAATGGGTACCTGAAGCCAAAATGTCAGGAACTTCTGGACTGTTTCTGGTAGAGGGTTAAAGAAAAGGAGACATACAATGAATGGATGTGAAGAATAATTTTTTATGCTCTTAAAGGCAGTGGCCACTAGGCTGGCTATCGAGGTGCCCCTTAAACTGGAAGAGACAATGGAATTAAGAGGACTTGGTGAATATACTAGCCATCAGCTGATATCTGAGGGAGTTTATGGAAGAGACAGTGCAAAGGCTACAGCCTTTGGTCAGATGTGACCTTACAAGGTGTGAAGGGGGCATCAATAACGATGGAGGGTTGGACAACTCAAGATGTGCAGATATCAACCAAAGAGGAGAATGGAGACCCTGCAGTTCACAAGGTACATAGAAACCGCACATCTGCTGTGATCGAGGAGCAAAGCTGTCCATGTGGCATGGCATAGCTGATGTGTCCACACAGAGCAAGAACGGGGTGCAGATCTGACTATAAGAGGTCCCAATAAAAAAAAAAAAAAAGTTAATTGTCTCACTGATTTGGCCAGTATGATGTGACTTGGAAGGGGTTTTTTTAATAATGCAAGGAGTTTGCGTAACAGAACTAACAGACCACTCATGCAGCAGTATGCCAAAATATTCACTATAGAAATAATACGTTGGAATAGCTTTTGTAAGTGAAGTATGAGCACAGACTGATCCACGGGACTGACAAAAGGCACGGGTAAAGCTAAGAATGGTGGAGTAGTGCAGCACATTTAAAAAATAGGAAATTACTATATGATCTTTAAGCTAAAATCTCTTAGGAAAAGAGTAGTAAAAACATTTTAGTGGGATAGTGTTACATGTCTGCTATAATCCTTTGGGGAGACATTTCTAGTCTTCGCAGAGGAATGTTAACGGAAGCTGTCATTAGGAGAGACTTAAATTTTCTTGCTATAGATTGGAGGACAAATTCTATCAATGATTACAGGTTTTCATTGCTTCTAGGAGTCATAACTGACACGCTTGTTCCACAAAATGTTCCTGAACCAGCAGCAGTGTGTGCTGCTTCAGGCTTTGAGCATATTTATGTTGCATACTGCTTGCTGGGCAGTGGATTCCTGAAACTGCTGAAAGTAATAAATCAGCCCCAGGTGGGAACTCTGCTGGTGAGAGCACCTTTCTGGCGTGTAAACCACCTTGTTCAGCTGGGGCTCTGGTACTTCTACACACGGCTTCATTACCACTGTCCAAGACTTACAGTGAAGTAAGAAAGAGTTATACAAAATAACTTTAATTTTTTTTTTACAGTTTGTCTAAAACAACAACAGACCTCAAATGAAAGGACTTTTTATTTCAAAACGATGAACTTCCAGAAATTAAGATGGCTAGACAGTGAAATTTACTGGCCTGAGAGAAAGAGAAAAAAAATCCCAAAAGCTCAAAGAAACTTTAGTCAAACGACAGGGTCTCTAGCATTTGCACCTTAGGAAGGGAAGAAGTCTTGTATGGAAAGCTGTCAGTGAAATGTTATCCCCTTTAAAAGTGTACTTGAACATCTGTAAGGAACTGAAAGAAGGGGGAACAGAAGAAAACATACAGTCTAATGGGATCAGAAAGTCTTTGTGATGGACTGGATAACCAGAAGACAAAACTGAGTAACATACATGTACAGATTCCTTAACTATAAAAACAGAATAAGAGAAAAAGCACAAAGGGGAAGTAGCAGAAACAGGGGACTGAGACCAGCAAATGTAAGAAAATGTTTTCAAGAAGATTGACATTGCCACCCCATGGCCAGTCAGTACAAGGACATAATGATGCACATTCCCAGGCTACAATAGGACCTACAGTAAGGTTATGTTCCCACAGTGTCACAACTGTTTCTCTGAATTGACAGTGAAGGTCAGGCGTCCTGGGTAGTGCACAGCCTGCGCTGTTGTTCATTCCCACTGCAGACACCAGGGTAACCCCCACAGGTTCATTTACATGCCACCGTACGTGATCTGAATAGAGTGGGTGCCTTATGCCAAGAAGAACAACCCAGAGACTCACGAGGTCAGTGGCCTTTAAGCTGATAAAGGTCTCTTTAAGCTTTTAGTTATCACAGCAAATTACATTTCCTTGAGGCTTTGAGCCAATGTAGTAGAAGCCTCCATGTGGTTTGTTGTGCGGTGCTCTATGGAAATACACGCATTAAACTTTTTCTTTGCAGCTGCCATTACCCGCACAGATGACGTGAAGCACGGCAGGTTTGCAGTCCTGAAGTCATTCTATGGGTCCTTCTAGCAGTCAGAAGGAAGATGTCCCATAGTGATCTGACTTGACCACATTTCCTCAAATCTCTCAATATCTACTCAGTGGGTAAGTTATTATCTAGCGTAAACTCCCCTAGCCTTGCCACTCGCCTCTTCTAATCTCTCTGTTATTCTGACAGACAAATCAAAATGTCAAGTCAAATAAAACACAGAGCACCTATGACAGCAGGCTGTTATATGGCAAACAGAAGAAAGTCAAAAATGTTCAGGGTGCTCAGCTGGCCTTTTTCCTATGGACTAATGTACAGCAAATGCTCTTAGAAACAGCATGATGGAAAATATAGGCTCTCATTCAAAAGCAAACATGGAGCACCCGTACGACTTCTCACATATCACTGTACCTCCTAGGTGTGCACGTGACTGTCATCAACTAAACTCACCCCAATTCATATTTCTTAGGAAAATTTTCTTTTTCTATAGAGTTATATAGAGGGTGACTGGACTGTCTGAAAAAACTACATGGAATTATATGGGAATGTATGATAAAAGAGAAATGCTGATTAGCTACTTAATAAAACTGATAAATCCTAACTTTTTAGAAGCTACTGTATTGTATAGATGAAATGAGAGTTTTGCTGTCATAGTTGAGCTGTGCTAATTACGCAATTATAATGCTTGTGGAGAAGGAAATTTGCAAAAAGTATATTAAATGTTCAGCACTCTGCTGCCTGTCAGCTGAAAGAAAGGCAAGTTAATTGAATACGACAGTCTATCCTCTTTCTGTTGTAAATCAGTGGTTAATTATAATGTGCAGCTACATGGCCATATGTCACTTGCTCTGGCATAACTGTAACGTGTCTCGTTATTGATCACTGCACTGGTGGAGCTGAAAGCTGCTATACCCCTGCACTAAATGCCTTAGAAGTCTGATTGGTTTCAGTATTGCATAAAACTACTCTTCATTCAAAGTTTGGCAATTAAAATTAGGCCAGAATTCCACCAGAATCTAACGTACATTTAGTGTGTTGTGTTAGTGTGCGATTTTTTAAAATTTTTTTTTTATGATTGCAAATAGACTTAAATACAAAAGAAAACAGATGAAATGGCAGAAATATCCCCTAGGAGCAGGCACAGAATTACTGAGAAAGAGCTGTTGCCAAGTCAAATTTTTCTGTAGACTTGCTGATGATAAGCAGAGCTGTCCCAAACTGTTTTAATGTCTCCAGGTATCTGGAAATTGGCTACTTTTAATCTGTAGCAGCTTTGGTTGCCTACTACAAAAGTGCAGAGTTGTCTAAATGATTGTTTTTCTCAAAAGTTTGTTTTCTGTTTGATAATATACTTGTGTCTGATTTAAAATACTGCTTAGAAACTAATCATGGTTTTAGATTAGTGTCCCATAGAAAACATTCCTCTACCTCACCTCTCCTGATGGACTTTCAGGCCAGAGGGCTGGTCTGTGTAGGTGCAGACACCACAAATGAGTGTGGGAATAAAGACAAAGCCTTAAACCTGAGAGGCCAGTTGTTCGGTGCAATAGAGCCTGGGGCTGCAACCTTCAGCCACTGGGAACTGGAGATAATGACGGAGTTACTGGAATATTTTTAAAGGATAATAAGGAATATACACTGGAATTATATTGCCAGACATTCCTTTATCTTTGCCCTGGGTAAGCAGTTTTCATCTGTGAGGATAAACCACAATGTAACAGTATGTATTTGGCATGAAGAGCAATACGTCATGGTAGGGAAGAACGCTTAATGAAGCTAGCTAGGCTAATTGTGGAAGGGGGACAGTTTCCAACACGGATCAATTGTATCTTCCATTCTGCTTCAGATAGCTCAATATTGGACATCACGCAAAAATGTGATGTTTTGTGGTGCCAGGAAAACCATTATTAGTCCAGTTTATTGGACTGTGCATACTGTAGCTAGTGTGTTTAAACATTTTTATTCCCTAGTAACTAAACAAAAACTGGTGAGTAACATCAGGTATTCTGTTGAAAAGGGGAATCAAGTCTTTACAACATTTGGTTGCTTGAAGATGAGAAAGCATCCAGCTACCATCAACTAGAGGAGAAAGTACACCACTTAAACATTACTTACCCACTTGTGTCTGGAAAACAGGGAGTTGGATACCCATCTAAATATTTGCACTAGTTTACACTGAGGACTCAAAAGCATGGATGGAAAATTAAAGAATAATTAATGTTTTGCCCATTTAGACCAGAGCCCTTGATGCCACATTCTCCTCATGATAGCTGTGGCCAGAAAGGTTTGCTCCAAGGTTTGCACTGATCTGATTTCAGTAGATCAGAATCTCACTGAAGACTTTTTATCATGTGCACTGTAAGGCAGGAAAAACACATTTCATTAACTTAGCCGCATCAGCGCAGTTTTCTTCTGTCACTGTTTACACCACTTACTGGGTGGTTCCAGTATTCTTCCACAATATTTCCACTTACCTGAAATGAAGGTGGATGTTCTTCTGTTTTCTGTCAGCAAACATCTTGAATTCTGAATTCAGTAAGAGTGGTGGTGTTGATGCCCGTGAGAGTAGAATGTCATCCTTCATCTCAGATTGTGTGTTCTCATTGCAACCACCTTACCCTTCCTTCTTTGGGTACATAGTTTCATAAATAAGCATCTCTTGCATGCAGATTATTACTTGAAAGTCGACGGCTTTCAAATTTGTTTTTTTCAGGCCAGCATTGAGATACCTTGTGGAACCACAGCTTTCAACATGAGAGCTCTGAACTTTCTGTAGTCGCTTGCTCTGCTTGGTCCTATGTTTTTGGTGCTGTGGCTCTGGTTTTGGAGCATCTCTGAAGCTCACCTTTCAGTCATATGGTGGCTGCTCAAAAGGTGTATCAGTCACATATGCCCTCTGTGGTGCAAGAGCCCTTTCTCCTCTGGCTGCTGTTGGCCTTGGCTTGCTCCCTCTCACCTTGGCCCTCATAGGAAGCCATGAGCTGAAAAGCAGGGGCCTGATGGGTGTCATTCTGGGAGTCTCTGCTCCAAAAGGCCAAGATGAATGTCATTTCTAAGAAGCATTTTTCATTTCTTAAAGTACAGAAATCTAAGAGCTGGTATCTATTCAAACACCAGACTGTTCAGGGCAGCATGCCCAGAAATGTTGGTATTTGAGCTGAAAAATGTAAGTGTTTATACATCCCACTTCCTGCGTTTGTCTTTGTGTAGTTATGGTATGGGCCTGATTTGTAAGGCGGAAAAAAAAAATACCATTCTGCCTTTTCCATTTTACTCAGATGGTATTTTGCAATGCATGTATCTTCCACTGGATTACATGGACAGACATAAGCTCTTTGTGCTAACTGTTCTTGGGTTAATGGTGGCTGCCTCCATCTAGTTGTTTGTAGACTTACTTGGAAGCTGCAATGACAGAGAACAAATAAATAAGGAGTCCTTCTGCATAAGGAACAACTACTTACGATTCCTGTGAAGGAGGGAAATGGAATATCCCAGGTGAAGAGTTTAAAAACAAAACCAAGACATGACAGCACTAATACCATTGAGACTCTATGTAGATGTCACAGTGTTATGGCTTTATTTATTTCTTCCTGTTGCATGACGGACTGCATGTTTTCAGACAATATAGTCTTCTAGCAGTGTTTATCAAACTTTTTGCTTTCCCTCTGTATTAACAGAAACTCAGTTGCCCTGATGCGAGCAAGAACAAACCAGTTTCCGACTGCAGTGCAAACCTGGCTCTGGAGGAAGGGAAACAATAGCTCTAATGGAAGGTATTTTACAGTTACAGCATCAAGACATTGATTCCATAATTGCAGTTTCTTCTAGCTGGCCTGGCCAGGAAAGGGGTGTTGCTGTTGAGCAGCACTGTGTTTTTCTTATGTTCTGTATTTCACTTCCCAGATCTAATCATGACCTTGCCATCTGAGAAACACTTGCCGTCTATACAGGGCTGGGTGGAAGCATGAACTTTTCTTACACAGAAATGCCAGCATTGTGAAATGCTTTGCTCTTAAATGGGACTTTTACAAACAAAAATATGTCAGAAACACTAGTATGTGACTTTTCTATTGTCCTTCTATGTGTTTTACATAATATATATAAAAGGAAATAATCTCCTATTCTATCTCCTGGCCACTCTTGTCAGCTCCCAAAGATGTCTGTGCATGTAGCTGAATTCTGGCCCTCACGGTCTGTGACTTTTTTTTTTTGTATCACTGCTTCACATAAACTTCACAAGATGAATATTAAAGGTATCTGTCCTTTGGCTAGCTTCCCTCAGATTTCTCTCTTACAGTTAGTTAACCAAAGCTATATTTAACATGTACCTATCAGCAAACGATAGAGTACCCCTTCCCTCTGTAGCTAGAGTAACACCCCAAACCTTTTCCTCAGCATGTGCCTCATATTCTTGGAGATTTGATGGTTTGAGCTTCATTTGTAGGTGATGCCTGGGCCGGCCTCTGCATCATGCTTCTATGCAAGCAGGTTCATGGGGCTTTTCAGGATGGTGATAGGGTTTGTCCAATGAGCTTCTTTATTTTCTAATGAAAACACTTCTATGATGGCTTCAAAGTGGAGCTGTTACACAGCTGGATGAGAGCTTCTTTCCACTTTGGCAGTGGCTCATGAACATCCTCCTTCCATCTCCTGGTTATTGCCTTGATGCCTACTATGGATGCTGCAGTCCTGCACAGAACTGAGACTGAGCACACATGACATGGCTCAATTACTGTCAGTACCTGGTGCTTGGCTGCTTTCACAGCCTGTTAATTAAACTTCAACAGTGTAATTTTGGGGGTCTGTAATTTCGTAATGCTGGAATTAAGGCTCTTTATCCTTGGTGACTATCTAGAAAGTGGATTCTTTGTGCTGAGCTGCTATGAACTGTCTTGCCTGGCAAGTCAAAAGTTATTGTGGTCGGCTGTGAGGGATCAGACACAGCGTGGGAGGTCCTGAGCACCACGAGTGGAACAGCTTTTGTAATCACCACAGGCTAGGCTGGACCTCTTGTGGTCACTTGTAGTCAGGTCATCTCCTGCCTCTAGTAGCTCCTGGTAGCCAGCATGATTGAGAGTATCCCTCAGGTCACCTACTCTGGTGACAAATGGTCCAGCTGTGTGAGGGGGCAAATGAGGTTTAAACCTATTTTTGCACATCACTTTTTCCCCCCAAATACATGCTGTTTGTCATCTGGCAGGTATGGTTCTTAGCAAACCAGGCTTTCCCCCTCCTTTAGTGCTCATCTTTTGATCTGAGATAAAGTATGTGCCAAATATATATCAAGGCAGAAGCTTTGCAAGCCTTCTAACATCAATTGTAAGAGAACAAATATGGGGTGAAATTCTGCTCTTGAGCTCTGTAAATCTAGAGGCACTGCAGAGATGACAATTTTGAGATTGCTCTGGATTTAAGACATTTTACTTAGGTAGAAAATCCAGTTTGTGATGTCCATAGTAAAACATTTGAGTGTTTGGAAACAAATTAGTTTCTGAAAGCTTTCACATTTATCAGGCCTTTGGTTAATATTGCCAGGCATTGATCTGTAAGTAGCATCAGTTCCTTATAGCAGCTGCCCTCTTTTCCTTCACTTGCTTGAGGGAGTTTGTTACACAGTGGTGAGCATGTTACTGGTCTTGGCTAAACTAGCAAGTGTAATATTGCCAATAAATAATATTTAGAAAGACTGGCTCATGGTTATCTCTGGGGACTGCAGAAGCCAACTGGCTGGTGAGCTCCCAGTAGACTTTCTGCAAAAGCCCAAACTAAATTTGAAAGAGTAAATATATAATTGTGTCAGAACAAACATCTAAGCTCTTTTTGTCATAAGCATCTAAGATCAACTACAGCTAGCTCCCAGGTATCATCTAATGTTTAGTCCTCTGAGAGAAAGGCTTTTGCAGTATTTAACACAGGGACGATTAGCCTCACTGACATTTGGGTGACCAGCTGAATGGATGTACATACTGTAGCTTCTTATAATGCTACTACGGTGAGAGAGAACAAGAATATTTATTTCTCCACCAGAATTTTACCTGTGAGTGCAAAAGGCAGTGTATTATGTTGCCCTAACCTTGTCATATAGAGGACTTGATATGTGAAGCCTATCAAAGCTCATGAAAGAAACAACACATCCAAATCTCCATTTCTGGTTGTAACCGAGCCCTTCTAGCAGTCTCCTTCTCTGGCACTATGGAGCCAGACTAGTGTGGGGCATTGGAAGGCTTTATTCAAGCATCCTACCAACTCTGAGTCATGCTGTGGCTTTGGCCAAGTCCATATCATCCTCGTCTCAGACCAACATGTTATTTCCTCATTTTCATTGTTTAAGGATTCAAAGCAGACTTTTTTACCCTTTCTCTTTCACTGTCTCTCCAACCCTTGATTTTTCATGTGAATTTCCATAGAGTAACTATTCTTTATCAATAAATACTCAACTATGATTTATGATTATTTTACTCTGGCGGTGCATGTGTGTCTTCAGAGAAGCTTAAACTCCATGGCATGAAATGCTGTACAAAGTACCTCTTTGTTGAGCAAACCAGGTATTTAGAAAATAAATGGGAGAAAATTATCATCTATATAGTTGAAGATAAATTAACATACAGTTTGTTATTATGACACATCTAGGAATTAATACAAGTTAGTTGGATCAAATCATGAATTACTCCTGCCCCTCTGTCTAGGGGGGAGCTACAATATGGTCCTCAATATGAATGTGTCTTCATTTGTATAACAATGGGAAATTGATGCAACGGAGAAAATTAGCATGAGAAAGTTCACTGTGAGATCTTACAAAAAGGGAAGGGCTTATTAATTCACAAAATCTTTAAGTAAATTGATATTATCCACTTGCACTTGTTCTTCTATACGTGCAATTCATTGACACCCCAACACTCATAATATTCATGAGTACCAAGCCAAACGAGTCCAGGTGGCCTGGCCAGGATCACTTGTGTTTGACATGAAGGAGCAGGAATGCCAAATGCCAAGCCCTCAAGGTTCCCCTTGACTGGGGACAACAAAGTAGTTTCCGGACAGATCGTTCATATCCCTTAAGAGGCATCAGCTGGTAAGTGGTCATATTTTACCTTAGAATCCCTCTTACTTTGCTCTCCATAAGTGATAGACCAGGTTGCTGCCCATTGCCTAATTTTTCCTTATTTTCAACATGTGTGTTTTCCTGAGGGGCTAACAGGGGAGGCAAGGCGCACCTGATGCTGCAGCCTTGTTACCATCCTCCCGGGGTCAGGATGCTGGGTCTTTAGCTGACAGGTCTTCTGTGTTGTGGTTGTTTTCAAAGTGCGGGTCTGTGGCCTTGACATAAACAGAGCAATTCCTTATTTTTTCTGCTGGGAATGGTTTTCTGTTTTAACAAAACAGTCCATTCTTTTAACCCTCTATTCTGCTGTTCCTGCTGGTGCTTGCACGCATTTCCATTCATACAAGCCTTCATTTTTCTGTTACAAATCTCTACAGCTGCTGTAGAGATTCCTGATCCCTTTTTATTAAGATTCATTTCACTAAAATATATCATTTAATGCCACACACATGCAGATGAATGCTCTGTTGAAACGTAAACGAAGCTTGTAAATAACTGTTAAAGTATCATACTCAGTGAAAGAAAACTCTAAAATCTGGGGGGAGCTCCATCCCCTATGTCTGCTGAAGCACAGGCTTGTTAAAATGCTGAAGTACATGTAAAATAATTAAAATACTGATGTAGCCAATATAAACACCTTGAAAAATAACAAAATTATGCTCACCAAAATAATAAATGGGAAACTGATAGTATGTATTTCCCATGATGTGTGCTGGAGGATTTGAACACACCGCTCCCACTGGTGTTGTGAAGTTACTGCTCTGAATTTTCTGTTAGTGGCAGAAATGCAAACCCTTTGTGGCTTACTATCTTCTTGCTTGTGCCCAGCAATGGAAGTTATATGTTATTGCTGACAGGAGGTGAAATCCTGACTTTACCTTAAATCTCGAAGCTGAGGTTTGCTAGTCAAGTGGTATGGAGTCAAGAGAGGTGAGTCTGCATTTCGTAGCCACTGTTAGAGCATGCCGTGACATCTCAGCATTAGACACTTTAAAATGCAGAATAGCACAGTGAAGTCACTAATTAGCCCTTTGCAGCTAGTTATTAAAAACCAGTGTTGAACAACTGAAAACTGACCCGTAGAGGCCTGCACGCTCCTGGCTTTTAGCCCTATTTTAGCTACTTACTATTACTTGGAAGTAGAATCTATTCCCTTAGTAACCTTGTTCTTCTTTCTGGAAGTGGATTTGTTTGTGACACCAAGGATGTGTTTCCCATATCAGTGACTTGCAACACAGTGCAGTCAAACCGTTTAGCCTGAAAACTCTAGCTGCCTTAAGGGGAGAAAAACATTGCAAATGCAAAACTTCACTGATCTAAGTTTACTCCATGGGTTCTAATACAGAGTAATGCCTTCTTGGGATGGGTATCTGAACACCCCAGAGGACTGGAAGCTGCAAGGCTGGATTTATCCAAGTTGGATGGAGATACACCCAATTTTGCACAAGCTACAATTTGTGGGTTTTTTTCCTAATGTTGAAATCCAATTAAAAATGGAAGTTAAACATGGTAAGATCCCACAGGATGTAGTAAGAAATGCCACACACTGTCCTATGTACAATCTTAACACAGAATCCTTGTCCTCAACCAAGCATGCCATCGTAGAGCCATGGTCCTTGACTACTTTTGCCACCACACCCTTTCTGGCTTTTTCAAATTTTGGACTGGACTCTGGTACAGCATTCACCACAACTGTAAAGTAAGTGTGTGAAAATCTTTTCTGTTTTTTAAATTTGGAAACTGGAATCAGAAAATTCAAAAGGACTATCTGTTCCTGCCTCTACTACAGAACTCCCATGTATCAACCTAATCACTCCAAAATGTTTCTAATTTTCTAATGTCAAATATTTGCATATGTGGTTCTAGACAGCTGAAACACTGAGTATTTCCAACCTGCAGCTGAGGTTTGGTACATGTGATACACACGCATGCATAAATATATATACTCAGTAGTGGTGTTGGTATTGATATCCAAGCTGGCTCATTCAAAATTAATTCTGATAAACCTCCAGTTTTGTACTGCTATGTACATTCATGTACATATAATACATGTGTTAAGTGTCTCTGCTCATCTATGTGTGTGAGCTGCAGGCTCTTCAGAATCAACTTAAGACAAGCTAGTCTGAATACCAGTATCACTCCTGAAGCAAGCACAACCTTACCTATGAGTTACAGACCAGTTTCTGTAGGTGGTGTGAAATGTTTGTGCCTTCATGTTTTTTCAGCTTTCAAAGTGCTGGTTACTCTGCAAACGCGGAAGTCCTCTTCTCGGAACTCGGCCTTATGCCCTACTGAGTAGGAAGAATACAATCTTATCAGAAAGCTGGTTAATGTTTAGGACTCTTATGTTACAATAAGATCCCCATAAAATGATTGTGAAGAAGTATGTTTATTCAGTGCACTTGAAGTGAAACAAACAGTAGTTTAGAAAATTCATGGTAACCACTGGTTTATTACACAGAAAACTTCACAAGTACTAAATTTACTATAAAAGCACACAACAACCAGAGAAGTAAAAATAAAATAAAATAAAAAAAAAAGGCAATTGGAAAAACAAAAAAGCAGTGTGAACAAGGTTAAGAATCATTTGTGCAAATGGCTGTGTTTCTGGCTTGGAGCCAACTGGGTGGAAAAAGAAATTGCTATACATAGATTCCCAGAGGATGTAACAGAAGTTGTAGCAGACTGCTGGAGGCTGATGTATGTCAAGAATGAGATTCGTGATTAGTAGTTTACGATAATTTAAGCAGGGTCTGCTCACAGGTAGTAGACTCCACAAAGTTCTAAACGTGGAAGCAATCGTTGGTGTTTTTCAGCTACTTGTGACAGTAAGTATAAACATGCTTTATTTACTAAAACTAAAAGGGAGAAGGATGCTTCAGCACACATTTAAGGGTCCTGGCAACTTGACAGCAGCAGGCTTTAATTTCCATAGATGTAAAAGTATCTTGTCACTGTCATTAAAACTCCCATCTCTGAAAGTACATTACCTGAGTAACATTTTGATCAAGTATGATTGCACAAGCTTTATACATGGCATATTCAGATTTCTTCCTTTTTTTTTTTTTTTTTTTTAAATCCAAAACTAAGTATACTTTGCCAATAAAATACTATTTTATTTTTTGTCACAGGCACACAGCAATACCATGTTCTTTATCCAGACAGTATATATCTATCTATTTGTTTCCATGTAAAGAAATATAGCAACAGGGTTTTGGTCAATCTGCCTATAGCAATCTGCTGCTCTAGGACAGTTATTCTGCATTACCTGTAACTGCCTCTGTAATCAAGTTGGGCCTGCTCAGCAGAACAAACACAACTGTATGTAACAATGATGTGCTTCTGAGGTAAGAGTATCTTAACTGCTCTTAAATAATTATTTTTTTGAACATTTCACATATATATAACAAATAAAAGGGAAAGCTGGGTACAAACAAATGAGAATATACACCATCTAGGATTAGTGAAGATCATCGTGGAGGTAGAGCTGTACACCTGTGAAGCTCACAGCAGGAAAAGCTTGCCATGCCTCCAAAAGCTCAGGCTTATTTCCCCTTAATAATTGTTAGCAGTTTTAACAGAAAGACGTAATCAGTTACACAGGTAACAACAAGGTAAAACTCCTTTAACTCCATGTATTGAACAGATATAACTGCTGCAGTGGAACTCTCATTTTTCCCCATACTCAGGACATTTTTAACATTAATTTTCATATACGCCTTATTTTACGTGATTGCTTGATCATAACTTTTTCTATTTATGCATGATTTTTATGTTTATAGCTTACAAGTTGTCTGTCAAAAAAAACTTCAAGAGTGTTGACTGGATTTGTCTGTGGTTTTAATGTGAAGGGAATTTTACCATGGAAAGTTTTGGTTTTTACCATGGAACAAAAGGTTTAAAATGCCACCTATAAGCTGGGAAGATGGTCTTAGATTTAACTGGGGGGCAGATGGATGTCGTCCTTCCCAGGAACGCTCACTTTTGCTTTCTTGCTGGAGAATGCTCTAGGCTCTTCCAGTGTATTGTACTTCTGCACTGAGAATGAAGAACATGTTAGCTGTGTTGCAGGACACTGAGAGAGTGGATTAAACAAGAGAGCTAAAGCTTCCTCACACTGAAATACAGCAGATCTAAAAAATTCTGGAAGGCATTTGTGCTACACTGGAACCAAGTGTTATTTTAGAATCAAAATATGGGATATTATAAGTATCCTTCCCAAAATCATAGCATTTGCCTTGGAAGTAAGAAATGAGTTTTTAAAAAAATTTATAGATAGCAATGTATAAATAGGGGTGAATTAAAGAAGTTTGACACTGGGAACCACATTTCTCAAAGCAGCAGTTTTAGTTAATTGAATTGCTATCTTTCTTGCTTCTCCTTAAGCTAAGGGATACAGTGGTTTACTATAAAATTAGTCTGTAAATAAATGCCTTCAATTAGTGGTTATTTTGAGAAGAAGGGAGCTTACCTTCTGCAGGAAAGAAGATTATCTTTTCTGTTTTGAGATAATTGTATTTTCAGGCCTCTGAGTTATGGAAAGTGATGACTATTTGGAGATGTCAACTCTTTGCGAGGTGTAAAATTACACAGTACAAGGAGAAATCATCAAGAATCTTAAAGGAATTAAAAGGGGTCTCTTTTGTAATCTATTCTTACAAACCTTCACACAGTACTCACTTAGAAAATTTTGATTATAGAGTTGAAAAGGCAAATAACAGGCTATTGTAAAGGTTGTCTGAAATCCCTCCCTGCGTATCTCTGTCTCTGGACTTAGTTCTTTGAAGGTTAACCTGAAACATGTTGCTTGACTTTACAGTAATAAATTCTGGAATAATTTCCACATTGTTTTAATTTACTTTAAATCACTGCCAGGCATTTCTGACTCCTATTTTAACATGATTTGTCTGGAATTAATAACACAGTAATAGGTTATACAGTATTTGGGTCCAAACTGTAAGTGTCCACTCATTTACCTTCTAATTTATAATTTTCAATTGGAGTCATATAAGCCAATGACTAATTTCCACCATCAATAATGTCCACTGCAAATTAGCAGTAAGAAAAAAAGGAAAAAATGAATTGTGCAATGTGCTTATTCATTCTAGAGTTTTCAATACGCAGCACCAAATGTTCCATGCTGTATCTTATACAAGTCTTAGGAATGGCAAGCTTTGTAACAGCTTGCCTCCAGTCTTCTCTAGAAACAGAAAGAACAGCTTACACTAAGGCTTATATGTTTTAAAAAATCAGTGTATTTTTATAATTTAAAAAGCTGTTACAATGGGTAGTGACCTCCTAAGCATATAAAGAAAAGGGGATAGTCACGCTAACCCATGAGTGTTACTGACCACAGGTACAATTGAGTGGGCTTGGTGAGTTATTAGGATTTCTTTATCTGTAAAATGGGGATAATAATATTCACCAGCTTTTAAAAACCATTCTAAGATACACGTGGCTAATTATTAAGTAGTGTGGATTCTCCCCTGTGAGTAACACACAGCTGCTAATACACTGACTTATCCACTTTCATATTAGCATCTTTATTTAAACATTCACTATTCCTACTGTGACATGGCAAAACACTCATTTTGTCAAACAGCAATTGTAAAGAAGCTTTTATCCAGCACAAGTGTAATTAGAGTAGTAGAGAAGTGATGAGATTGTCATCAGCTTTGAGCTCGAGGGCCTATCTATTTTAAGTTCAAGTAACTGAAAGTAGCAAAAATAGTTTCCAATTCAAGTCTGCCCTCCACTGGCTTTAATAAAACACTGCTAGTAAATTTTGGATCAATAGTGTCTTTCTGTAATGAAGTAGAGGAACTAAATTAATAGAAGCTGATACAATTTATTGAGACCTTTAGTCAACATTTCTTCTTTAATTTTTTAATAGTAGTTAAATGATTTGTAGATTTCTTTTTAAAGTCCCATCTAGGCTCTCTGGCAGATTCTTGTTCTTCAGGTTCTCAAAAGCCCACCAGCATATCATTAATATCAGAGCTGCTGGAACTACAACATGAGAAATAACATTCTGCACATGGTTTTAAAGACATTTAATAGAAAAGCTACAGAAAAATATTTTGCTATGATACAATTAACAATTCTAATATGTAGTGCTATATGTACTAGTGAAGCACTAATGTCCTAAAAGAGACCAGTATCAGTCTAGTCTAGTCTAGCACTCTGTCACTAGAAGCAGTCTTTCCCCCTAAAATGTGAAAGGAAAGAACAACAACTTTTATTAGGGTGTTTATTTTAGAGAGAACTTTCCATCACAAATCCCACAGGCAATTATCTCTTAACTCAGGAAGACTCATTTTCCTTTCTATATTTAAAGTAGGAAGGTAATAGGGGGAAAAAAGAAAGCTATCTTACTTATACTTACTCACATAGATTCATCTAGCATGAATTCAACCCCAAGGTGACATTTGTGTTTGGAATAGAAAATCTGTACCATTATGCACTGGAGGATGTGATCAAGCTGAAAAGCCTCTGGTTCATTTATCTTGTCATCTCCATGCTTCGTTACACATAACAGCATCCAATCTTTTGTGACTGCTATCTAAACCTAAAATAAAGGAGTAAAATGTGGTTCCTTCAGATGCGTACTTAATACACACTTGAAAAAAAGGGAAAGAATAAAAGTATTACAGAAATGTCATTTTACTTAGACCCTGCAAACGCCTGAAAATCAGGGTCAGATTCATAGCTTGTGCCAAGTGTGTCTAACAGACTTCATAAAGCAGAATGTAAGGAACTTTCAGAAGTTCCTTAAATGTCCTTTGCGTGTGCTAAAATTCTTGCTGAAATAGCTACCATTCAAAATAAACCCCTTAGAAGTCCATGTAACATTTGACAGGATGCAGTGAAAGGCACACAGCTGATCTGTCCTTACTGTTTTGTGGGGTTTGGGTTGGGTTTTTTGTTGGGGTTTGTTTTTTTTTCTTTGCTTTGGGTAGGAAGCTATGCAAAAGCCTACTGAAATCTCATTAATCACTCCAGTATGTACTGTTACAAATCTATTGTTACAAATCACCCTCTTAAACTGGACTCCAGAAAAAGAACATCTAAAATGTCTGCCATTCTGCACTTCCAGGAGATTACTGTTTGAGATTTTTGATAATCCTAACTGAAAACCAGCAGTATTGCCACACTGAAACACAGATATTTTCCTGAAAGGTCACTGGTGTTCTACGCGTTAGTGGAAACACTTTAAAATGAACTTACAGATACACGAATTTGCCTGTCAATATATAGAGAAGATATACTTGTGTGTCTACTTGACAATATTTTAAAATTAATAAAATCTAAAAACATTTGTCTGGGCTAAATATGGCATGTGATTATGCTAAAACAGACAAAGTCTTGACAGAAATTATGTATGAAAGGCAAAAGGGACAACATTTTCAGAGATTAAATTTTATTTTAATAGGGTAGTAAAGACTTCATTAACCATGAGTTGCGCTTCATTTGATTCTGATAGCACTACACCAGACTTGCAAAGAAAGGAAACAGCTTTCCTTGATCACCTTCTGGTATCTATGAAAGGCCTTAATTACTCCTCATTATAATACTAACTTACTGATTCTAATCTTCCATGTGCTGAAGATCTTGAAGAATTTTCAGTGAAATCTGAACTACTGAAATAAAAAATAAAGACAGACATAAACACTGATACTTTTGTCCATATTGTTTTGATTTCAAGTTCTGAAAGGCAGTTCTTTTGGGAGCATCGCCTTTAGTAGGAATGTCATGCAATGCATTCTGATGGGGCTCGGCAAGAGGAGGTGTGAACTGCTCCTCACCTTGCTGGTCAAGGTTAAGGCCATGCTGAATTAGAAATATGACAAAATGTTTGTCCTTAAGTTTCTGAAGTGAATTCGCCCAAAGTGAAAATTCAAGATAAATAATACCTACATTCATTTTATGTAACTAATTTGTTCAACATTCAGATATACTGAGAAAGATTCAGTTTATACATACACATGACACATTCACTTTGTTGACTACATTAATATCTCTCTCTACTTCGCTCTCGAGACCCCACCTGGAGTAACGTATTCAGCTCCGGGACCCCAACACCAGAAGGGCAGGGACCTGCTCAAGAGGGTCCAGAGGAGGGACACAAAAATGACCAGAGGGATGGGAGACCTCTCCTATGAAGACAGGCTGAGACTTGAGGTTGTTCAGCCTGGAGAAGGGTCCGGGGAGACCTTATGGCAGCCTTCCAGTATGTAAAGGGGGCTACAGGAAAGATGGGGAGGGACTCTGCATCAGGGAGGGTAGTGATAGGACAAGGGGTAATGGTTCTAAACTGAAAGAGAGTAGATTTAGATCAGATATAAGGAAGAAATCCTTCCCTGTGAGGGTGGTGAGACACTGGCACAGGTTGCCCAGAGGAGCTGTGGCTGCCCCCTCCCTGGCAGTGTTCAAGGCCAGGTTGGACGGGGCTTTGAGCAACCTGGGCTAGTGGAAGGTGTCCCTGCCCAGGGCAGGGGGGCTGGAACTGGATGGTCTTTACGGTCCCTTCCAACCCAAACCATTCTGTGATTCTATGATCTTAGCCACAATCTGAAAATATACATGTTCCCTATTATGCTCTGGACTCTGTAATTTGCATTATGAGTTGTTAAAAGCTGTTATAACGACGACACTAAAACCTAGACTATCTTTGAAGTAAGAGTTCAAGCTATGCTTTAAGTTTGATTTAAAGTTATGGTAAATTAAAATTTAATATATACTTTAAAAAATATATCTTAATTTTAACAAACACTCTTCCCGTTTTGGAGGCACCAGAGGAAAAGTATACTTAGGGATATACACCATAACTGAAACTGTATTTTTTTAACAGTGATTTAAGATAAAAAACAGAGCAAACTCACATTCTAGCAGAAAACCCACACAAACCTGTTCCACATCCACCTGGTATATTTCAGCTCAGAGGTCCTTTCTGCTTTACTACTTTTCTCTTTGCTTATAACTAGGAAATAGTTAGGAACTTCTTGTTGTTGTATACATTTATCTTGTAAGATCTAAATGAGTGCGTCCAAAAGTGTTACTGTAAATCAGTGAAGCGAATTCCGTGCATCAATCAGTTAAGATTTTCAAGTATTACATTGTCAGAAAAAGTTTCAGCAGTGTGTTTATTTTTTGTAGACAGATGCCAAGAAAGACTATTACAACAAATGCTCACCAAAGAGAGAAAGCAGAATATGACTTTTAATTACAATTCTTATTCTTCAAACACTCCCATTCTTTGTTCTGCATCAAAGAGAAATATTTCATTTTCATGTGCAATGCTGTCAACTGATTGCAAAGACTTACGTTCTCATGGCTGCCTCACTTTAATACAATGAACTAAGGTCAGAACTGGTATAAAAACAAGCATAACAAGAGCAAAGACTGTTTTGGAAATTAGAATATACTCACTGTTTTTCTCATCTTGTTTCAATCATAGAAAACATTTGACTAAAACAAGCATCTTCTAAGTCCTTTAAAATCTTTATAGACATGTGCTGTTATAGCAACATATTCTCCAGCAACAAAAATCTAGTTGAGATCAATTGACAAGGTTTACATCCAAGTATCTTTAGAGAAAAATCCTCCTAGAGCTACTGAAACCTTCACTGCTCAGATGCTAAAAAAAGAGCTTAATTTAAAACCAAAGAATGACTAAATATGGATATTAGTTTTGGCCTCAGAAAATCCTTTAATCCATCAGATTTTTGCGTATCACTGAAAGTATGCAAGGAATCAGATTATAGTTTTCATCCTCGGCCAAGTACTGCAATCATAAAAACATGCATTTAAGAACTGTTGTGTTTTTAGAGGAACTATCTGTGGTAAAAGATAGCAGTATCTTTAAATGTAACCCTTTTCATTATTAAATGAGGATGGGGAGAATGGGAAAGTCAACTTTCAAACAATAGTAAAGTTTTACAACAGGTAATATTAAATTTTCAAGCACAACAGCAGTTCTTCTCAAAGGTCTCTAAAAGCATTTGATGAGGTTCTGTTGAATGCTGTCTCACCTCAGACTGCTGCTTCTCCTTCATTCGCCTCAGGAGCTGTAATGAAAAATAATGAAATTATTACCATGTTTGCACTCAACTTTGTATTACCACTCAGTTTTGGTTTATTTGTAAACAAATAAGTTGTATAGTTACTGTATTGGATATACAGAATTACTACACTTTGATTTTTGTTCCTACCACTCTGATCATTTCACTAATTTTCTAGACAGGCATCTGACAATATCACTTTTCTTGGAAATATCCCATGTCAGACAGTACAGCCAATGAGCATCACACAGAAATTTATGTGAAAGAGATTCTAATCGGGACAGAAATTTTTCATATGCATTACTGCTCTGTATTGCAAGTATGTTTTGAAAATATGCTAAATACTAAATGCAAAAACGCAAAACATATCCACCCCCAAGTAATCCAGGTCTTATAAAAATTCAAAAAAGAGACATTTTAGAATTCTGACATTTCCCACATGACAATCAGACAGCCTTAAGTCCTTTTTTACTGTAGTGCTTTCCATTTCTATTTGTCGCCTCATGAAATGACAAGGAACATTTCCCAGACCAGTACCACAGAGTAGCTGGGATTTATTAGACTAAATGAATGGGAATACTAAAACGGAATGGAAGAAAAAGACCATCATTACTAGGGCACAATAGAAATATAATTGTAATAATAATGTGAAATAGAATGTCTAGTCATAATACACTACCATTTTAATGACATTGTAAAGATTCAGCCTGTAATGGAACTCTGTTAAATACCTGTTTATGTTCTTATAGTATTTATACGGATTTACAGTGTAATTCTCAAGTATGAAATATCAATTGCAGTATCTTTGAAATGCAAGTTACCCATAAACAAAGTCAAACTCAAACTTTCTTCCCAAACAGATGAATTTAATGCAGTTTCTTGACAGCAGATTGAAGGGAAATCTCAAAGGCGAGAGTGTTAAGTGCATAATGGAGGTCTGCAGGGATTTCCTATGTAGCATTTACAGTAATTTTTCACAAACGTTAACATGTCACTTCACTTTGTCTCCTTCTTCAGCTTCTTAGTTGCATGCACTACTGCATGGCTTTACTTTGTGGTATGTTGATAAAGCTTGAGGTCTGGAATTCTTCAAACTGAAATGTACCCTTTGCACCAAAAAACAAAGACAAGCTAAAGCCATCAGACTGAGTGACATTATTTCCCTGAACCACAGATTGACACTCAAGTGATTCAGTCATGTCTATAAGAGCCTCAATTCTCTCCTTTACCCATAAAGCATGAAACATTTGGCTGGTTTACAATGAGTGTTAGCAGTATTTATTTGCAATGAAAACACAGCACTTGTGGAATTACTGCTAATCAAGTTAATAAAACAGTAGAGATTCACATTCTTGTTGTCCCAGTTAAAACCTCTGCAATTTTATTCCGGATATTATTGTTGTTGCCGATCACATGAACTACAAGGCAAAAGAAATTCAAGCGGCTTTTTATAACAAAAAACTTTCAACACATGGTATTACTGAATTTTCTTTTTTCATTCCAGCAATTAGGGCTCTTGCTTTTCTTAATGGATACACCATTCCAGGTGCTTTTGTCTTCACTATCAGCCATAAGAAAAAAAAAAAAAATCAAGTAAACCCAGTATCCTTCATGGAAATGTTACTATAATAAATTATAAACACAAACTAGTACCCAGAGCACACCCACAACATCCTAATTGTGTCTTCTCTGGGCAAAGCTGCCTCCATCAGTTTCTTACAGTACCCATTTCGTTGGGTATTACTTCTTCTCCCTTCAAACCAGCTCATTGTTTCATGCCAAATCATAGGAATATTTGGGTTTAGGGACCAGTTTTCAGTATTTCAGTTATTTGAATACTCTGTCCCACCAACCTAAACCTGCAAGGAAGATGACTGTTGCTTTTACCCTTCGGGTGAGTCAATAGCTCACCAAAGGACTGTTGAGCTCTTAGACCCTCTAATATCCTAAGTGCAAGAGGAGCCAAATAAAGGCACAGAAAACTTCTGGAGTCAGTATAAACTTTCACTGTTGGCATACTCTGGTTTTTTATGTTGTTTAGTTTTGTTTGTTTGTTTTTGTTTTGTTGTGGGAATTTTTTGGGTTTGGTGTTTTGGTTTTTTTTCTTTACTGTAAATATGATCCTTTGGACACTATGAGACTATGGATGTGTGTTAGGACAGAAGAAGTGCTGCTCTCCTCTCACTCTTCTTACAGAATCACAGAATTGTCTACGTTGGAAAAGACCTTGAAGAGCATCCAGTCCAATCATCAACCCAACATTAACAGTTCCCAACTACACCATATCCCTCAGTGCTAAGTCGACCCTACTCTTAAACACCTCCAGGGATGGTGACTCCACCACCTCCCTGGGCAGCCCATTCCAATGCCTAACAACCTGTTCCGTAAAGAAATGCTTCCTAATATCCAGTCTGAACCTTCCCTGGGGCAACTTGAGGCCATTCCCTCTTGTCCTATTGCTTATTACTTGGTTAAAGAGGCTCATCCCCAGCTCTCTGCAACCTCCTTTCAGGGAGCTGTAGAGGGCGATGAGGTCTCCCCTCAGCCTCCTCTTCTCCAGACTAAACACCCCCAGTTCCCTCAGCCGCTCCCCGTACGACCTGTGCTCCAGACCCTGCACCAGCTCCGTTGCCCTTCTCTGGACACGCTCGAGTCATTCAATGTCCTTTTTGTAGTGAGGGGCCCAAAACTGAACACAGGAATCGAGGGGCGGCCTCACCAGTGCCCAGTACAGGGGTAAGATCCCTTCCCTGTCCCTGCTGGCCACGCTATTGCTGACACAAGCCAGGATGCCATTGGCCTTCTTGGCCACCTGGGCACACTGCTGGCTCCTGTTCTGCCGGCTGTCAATCCACACCCCCAGGTCCCTCTCTGACTGGCAGCTCTCCAGCCACTCCTCCCCAAGCCTGTAGCGCTGCTGGGGGTTGTTGTGGCCCAAGGGCAGCCCCCGGCATTTGGCCTTATTGAAACTCCTCCAGCTGGCCTCAGCCCATGGCTCCAGCCTGTCCAGGTCTCTCTGCAGAGCCTCCCTACCCTCGAGCAGATCAACACTCCCACCCAACCTGGTGTCATCTGCAAACTGACTGAGGGTGCACTCGATCTCCTCATCTAGATCATCAATAAAGATGTTAAACAGGAGTGGCCCCAAAACCGAGCCCTGGGGGACACCACTCGTGACCGGCCACCAACTGGATTTAACTCCGTTCCCCACAACTCCCTGTGCCTGGCCATCCAGACAGTTTTTTACCCAGCAAAGCGTGTGCCCATCCAAGCTGTGAGCAGCCAGTTTCGCCAGGAGAATGCTGTGGGAAATGGTGTCAAAGGCCTTATTAAAGTCAAGGTAAACAACATCCACAGCCTTTCCCTCATCCAATAAGCAGGTCACCCTAGTAGAAGGAGATCAGGTTTGTCAGGCAGGACCTGCCTTTCATAAACCCATGCTGACTGGGCCTGAGCATCTGGTTGTCCCGCATGTGTTGTGTGACGGCACTCAGGATGAGCTGCTCCATCAGCTTCCCGGGTACCGAAGTCAAGCTGACAGGCCTGTAATTTCCCAGACCATCCTTCCAACCCTTCTTATACATGGGTGTCACATTGGCCAATTTCCAATCTGTCGGGACCTCCCCGGTCAGCCAGGACTGCTGGTAAATGATGGAAAGCGGCTTGGTGAGCACCCCAGCCAGCTCCTTCAGCACCCTCGGGTGTATCCCATCCGGCCCCACAGACTTGTGTGTGTCTGTGTGATGCAGCAGGTCACTGACTGTCTCCTCCTGGATTGTGGGGTGGTTGTTCTCCCAGTCTCTGTCTTCTGGCTGGGGAGGCTGGATTCCCTCAATACAGCTAGTCTTGCTATTAAAGACATTAGTTTACAAATATACAACTTCTGTCTGTAACACTATATAAACATAGACTATTAGCTATACAGAATCAGCTTTGGTTTATTTGCATACAAAACTCATACACTTGTGCTCTTCTAGCCTACACCATCAATTCTGTTCGCAAAAGAACTGTGGCAAAGAAATATTAACTTTCTTGTTATTCATTTCCTGGCTTCTATAGTTAAATAAAGGAAATAAGATACAAGCTTTTAGTCAAACATTAGAATTAGCAGACATGAGAAATGAGAGCTATCAAGGAAACTTTCTGTGCTATGAAAATTATTCCTTGACTTGATGTATGAAGGAAAGAAGAAAAACAGCTGGTACACACTGGCACATTTTTGTGAATACCCTAATAAACCAATATAAACCAATTTATACTCAAACAAAAGACAGAACCATTTTGATCAGTCATTTAGTACCTTTGACCCACACATAAGTGAATCCCACTTACACTAAAATTACAAGAAGTTTAAGGAAAATACCTTTTTAATTTAATTCTAATACAGTGGGTCACAACTTACTGTAATATTTTGTAAGAGATCATTAACAAGATGTGTGCCCTAATGAACAGTTGGGTTTGTATGTTTAGAAAGAACAAGCTGTAACATTGTGGAAACAGATCTGATGGTGTCATCTACAAGAGAAAATCAATTTAATATAAACTGATGAAAAATAGGTTCCTGCAGCAACCATTTCTCTTCCTTCACAAGGGTCAGAAAATAAGGTTCATTGGTTGGAGTTTTTTCTTTTCTAAAAGAGTATGACAAGCCATTACTGATAAATGAGTGTGCCTCCTGCACTACACTAGTTCAGAATAGTAAATTTGTCATTTAAATGTTTGTACAACTTTACTCATGAGTACTAGTTTGCAAATTTAGACAATAGTAATATACCAAAACAACCGAAAGCTAATGCAAACCTATGGATAGAAAGACTTGTTACCTCAATTTCAAGTTAAGAGTTCCCAGCTCAAACAGCAAACTATCCGAAAAATAGTTTAATAGTTACATGGTATCAATTTCAGGAGCAGAAGTACAGCAATCCACTGATGTACAAGTACCAGACCAGATATGACAAAGTAGGAATATGTGACACTGATAAGTACAAACTCACCATTAATACTAGCGAACAGCAAGACACAAACAGCACTTCAGAGGCAGTTCTGCCTTTTATGGATTATTTGTATTACTAGTTGCCTAAGCCTGCCACAGAAAAGTGTTCATTAGTGTTCCACAAATTCTAGATTTGTTACTTAAAGTGTTCCATTAATCTGGAGGTATTACTTTCAAGTAACAACATCCTGGTTGCTAAACAATAACCTGGGAAAAGCCCTACCTGTAAGATGATACTGGGAACACTTTTATTTTTTAAAGCAAAATGAAGATATCTACCCTGTATTTTTCTGCCTATCCCAGCAGCTTACCAGCTGCAGAAAGAATGGAGTAAGCCAAAAGAAGTTGTTCAAAAAACATCAAGCAAAACTAACTCAGTATGAAGTCAACTGACATAAAATGTGCTTTCATTATTGTGTCATTTTGTGGAGCCCGCTTTGTTGCCCCTAACGGCTGAGAATGTATAAAGAAAATACAACATATGATTGCATCATGTGCCATTTGTCATGAAGGCATATTCTTTTGGGAAAGGCGTGGGCTCACATTCCAAGCTTCATACTGATGTTCATCTGCTGATGAACTACAGCACTGGTGCCTAACCTTTCTTTAGGGACAAGCTGTTCAGTTCATAAAGAAGCCACTCACGAACTCTAAGCCTTCGCGTTACTTGGTAGACAACATTAAATATGTCAATCACATGACTAGAAATATTCATGTAGTCCATCAACGTGTTTAATACATATGAAAGCACACTACATATGGCTGTTTTACATGAGGAAGGGCCGTTTGTGCATTCTGTAACATGGCAGCATATTTGTGACATCACATCACCAAAATACTCTTTTATCCCCCACATTTTGATTATTGGTGGACCATGACAAAAGCAAGCCATGGGCTGCCAGAATCCCTCATGCAGCTTAAAGGTTGCTACCTGTCCGCACCTGAAAAGAAAGGAACAAGCTATCACTTCCTATTTTGATCATCTTAGAATAGCACAGCAGGCATCCACACATTGGAAGAGGAAATGATGTATCTGTATAAGTGATATTTATTGTAGCCCTGGATTCCTTTTTGGATCTGAAAGCACTGATCTGTTGTTATTCTTAATATGACAACATGGAAATAGAACTTCAAGTAATTGCCGTAGGCAAACCAAAACATCATGTGTAGAACTAACTGTGTGTGGTGAGTAAATCATGACCATAAACAAGACTGAGCAGATTTCTGCACTGTCACAAGGAGTGACTTTTAAGAACTTTTTCCAGTGTTTCCATATAGTTTGACACAGCTAGCAGATATGACACAGACTGTCAATGTTAAATACTGCAGCCACATTAGTAATCCCAGGAACCTGAAGACCTGGATCTGTCACGGCAGCAGACCACCTGAGAAAGAATGAAAATGTGGTACAAATATGATATAACTGGCTGAGTCAATGGCACAGATATCATGCAGCAAGCTGTTCGTAAGTAGTGGTGTCAAATAGACAACAGCTTGGTGGTTAGGGCACTACAGGGGGTTCTTGCTGAGACCACTCATTTATCTGTTTGAAAAGAAAGTGCCTCAGTACTTATCCAGGTTCAGACTTTGTAAGGACAAGTCCTAAGTGGCATTTTTTAGATATTAGGGTAAAAAGCCAGAATGCCTTCCCCCATATTTCTAGTCAAGCTTTCACTCCCAGAAGGCTGCATTTCCACATGACTGAACACATCGCACAGTGTGGTACCAAAGATGGAGAGGACTTTCCAATTTCACCCAGAAACGTTTATCGCTCCATCTCTCACTTACCAAAAGGCACTTCCCGGCCTCCAGAGGCGGCGTGAAAAGCGTGCGCATACCTTGCGAGCTCCGGGAAAGAAACACAAACACAGAAATGCAGGACCTACAGACAGATGAAGAAGGCCCACAGATTCTGTCACCCCCTCACCCTCGAACAAACACCCCGATTCTGGCGGGCCGGCCTGGGTCCGTCGCTCCCGGTTTGCGAGGCCGACGCTACAGCGCAGAACAATCCCTTCCGGCGTGGGGCGGGGCCGGGCCGGGCCAGCAGAGAGCCGCCGCTCCGCGCCTGCCCGCTGGGCGGGGACAAGCGGACGGAGCCCCGCGGCCGCCATTTTCTCGCCCTTCTCAGGGAAGGGCCGCCCACCCTCCCTCACGCGGCGCGACAGGCCGGCTGGGCTCCTCCTCCTCATCCTCCTCCTCTCTCCCCCGCCGCCGGAATGCCGAAGCTGAGCAAGGAGGCCAAGCAGCGGCTACAGCAGCTCTTCAAGGGCGGCCAGTTCGCCATCCGCTGGGGCTTCATCCCCGTCGTGCTCTACCTAGGTCAGTGGCGGGCGGGGGTGGCGCTCGGCGGCCTCTGGGGAAGCCGAGGGCCGGGCGCGCTGCGTTCCCTCCCTCCCTCCCTCCCGCCCGCCCGGGCCGGCCCTGCCCTGCCCGGCCCTGCCCTGCCCTGGCAGCGCGCGCGCCCCGCGGCGGGGCCAACCCCGGCTCCGCGGCCCTTCGCGCGCATGCGCGGCCGCGGAAAGCGCTGGGGGCGCGGAGGGCCCGGCCTGGGGCCCCGCGGGGTAGGGGCGGCGGCTTGGCAGGACTGCGGGGTAGTTGGGGTCTTCTTGTTTGTGGGTTTTGGTTGTTTGGTTTTGTTGGGTTTGGGTTATTTGGGGTTTTTTTTCCCCCCTTTAAAAAGGTTTTTCTGCCTCTTTCCCTTCCTGGGGGTGTTGCCGCGCTGGGAGCGCGCGCTGGGCCTGCGTGCCCAGTGAGGGGAGGGCCGCGGGCGCCGGTGGCCTGTGGCAGGCGGGCGGGCCGAGCCCCTCTGGGGAGCGCGCTGAGCGCGCACCGGAGCGGCTTAACAGCGGGCGAAGCTGCGATTTAATTGTGCGTCAGCGCCTGGCGGCTTTAGTAGGTTCACCCGTGTGTTTCTTGCAGTAGGGAGTCAGCGTGTGAGGAGAAAGCTGTCTGTGGCCGGGAGCTCTGCTTTCTGTGCCGAGAGGGCTGCTAGCCTCTGGCTGAGGTTGAATTTCCAGCTAGGTACAGGTTACAGGCTTCCTCAGAGTGGCGTGGCTCCTGTTTCCGAACTGCTGTGAAACATCAGGGGATGCATCTGTGTCATGCTTGGCTCCCAGGGTGTATTTCATTTGCTCCGGACATGGGGCTGGCTGGGCATCGCAGCCACATGGTAGTTCTGCTGGGTTTGGGCTGCATGCCGTCAGCAGTCCTTGTCGAAGAGCCTGACCTACTTAAGATACGCACGTGTGCAGTAGGCCTGACACTTTTCTTCACTTTTTTTATGATAAGGGGTCCCAGGAAGGCTAATCCACACGGTTCATCTGACTTGCTTTCTGCCCCAACTCTGCTGTGCCTTTTGGGAAAAGCATCTAAAACAGGCAGGCATCTCTGCCTTGAATGCAAACATGAAGGAGGGTTGGGAGCTGATCTGTTGTTTTAACTGAGAGAAATACAGCGTCCAGTTTGAAGGGCTTTGTCCAAATAATAGATAATAATCAGGAGAAAGTTGGTCCTTCAGCAGTTACATGCATGCTTTAACAACTACAAGTGAAAGAGGTCACATCAAACACTATGAAAAAAACCCCTAATCATCAATATTAGGTTTAAACTTTAATTAGATTTCCATTTTTAGTTTATCACTTACTTTAAATTGATAATTTTTGGGTGGGAATTTGAGCAGTGTTTTGTGACCTAATTTTTCTTTTGCTGAAGTTGTGTTTTGATTTTACTCCCATGACAGTATCTATGAATGTGGGAATGGTGCTGTTTGTACTGAGGGACACCAGAGGAAATGAAATAAGTTACTTCAAGTCATACAAAGACATCTTATTGTGTTTATAGTTGCACTGATATCAGGGTGCTTAGTATATTTCTGTTATGTAGAGGTGAGAAACTTAAGTTGTAGTTTAATGTCATATTTCCAGAAAAGAAGTCTACTGTTCCAAATCTACACAGCTGCCTTATAAGGTAATGTGCTGTAATGAAAGGACATTAAGTGTAAGCAGATGGGAGGGGGACATGCAGGTGCCACCTTTGCTTGCCATAGGTACTTGGAGGTGGCATGCACTCAAACCCCACAGAATTGGAAGAACCTCTTTGTACTGGGATTACATTTGAATCTGGGAGGGAAGGTGTGATGCAGTGACAGGGCAAGCGACTACGCAGTCCTTGGTGTCACTGGTTCAAGGTAGACTTTTGTATTGACCCCTGTGTATATGAAAAAACACTTTAAACTAAACACAAGCAAGGAAACTTCCAGAATTTTTGAGCTTTTAACTTGATCTGAAAAGCTTTCTAGGCAAAGATGGAATGCTCAGGGGATGTATGAGCGAACATGGTATGTGAATGTCCAATTATAGGTTGTTGGTCAGGGGTTTTTTTGTTGTCTTTTTTTTAAACTTACTTTGAAGTGAATGCCCCTGTTTTAAGTAGGTAAATTAGACCAGTGCAATTTTGTTAAACCTGGCTTGCTTATTTAAAATTACTAGGGGTGGAAAAAGCCAGAAACGCTCACACACTGAGTGTGACTCCTAATACAGCTTCATTAATTTTATAGCAATTTTGTTGGACAGTATGTCAACCAAAGAAAGTGGGTCAGGATGTTTAATAGTCTCAAACCACACAAGGTTATCTTCAAAGAGCTAACCCAGTGCCCATGAAGTTAATAGAAGTTTTTCCATTAACCTTCATGGCCTGTGTTTCAGGCAAACTGACATTAAGGATTTATTTTCTGTAAACGAGGGAAATAATCTGTTTTTCGTGTAACATCCATTTCTAGATAACAAGTGTAGGAGAGAGTGTGTTGAACAGTGCATGCATTGCATGATTCCGCTTCAAGACTTTTTAACTTACAGTACAGTGGGCAAAGATATTTCATACACTGAATCTTCTATTGCTTCTCTAGCATACATTTGCTTTAGTGAATTGGTATTTGAGTCATTAGCTCGGATGAACTCTTTGTAATTAGCTTTTTTTTTTTCATTTTCCTGGGTGTAGATTGACAAACATCTTGTTTCTTTGCAAGCTTTAGTAATAGGTAGCTTTTCAAAATATGCCAGTAAAAATAGAAGATTTTAGGTTTAACTGATTTAACATTTAGAATTCTGTCACCCTAAATTGAGTGAACTGTTGTTGAAATAATACTTTTAAGTTCTGCATCAGATGTCATTGCAGAACACTGCCTGTTAGGACTCAAGGTGCTCACTTCCACCAGTTACAGGTGTCGCTGTTGGTCCAGCTTTACTAGGTTACTTTCTGAACAGCATTTAAAATCTATATGTTTGTGTGTGTAGGTATCTATGTCTTGATCTTTGGGGTGGATAAAGATGCAGGTAAGAATTGAAAAAAAACCCCACCAAAAACTGTACACATTTATTTATTTTCTCTACTTTCTAAGCCTGATAAGAATGTGCAGTTTTTATTCAGGTTTGTAAGCAACTTCATGAATCACAGTTCTCTGCTCAATAGGTTTTCTTTTTTATTGCAATTCAGGGGGCTGGAATAATTTGATAGGGATTTAACTATGTGGGAGTCTGAACATACATATTTTTACATATATGTATGCGATGTGTTTCACTTCAGGTTTTAAGAGAGGTGCAGATCCTGGAATGCCTGAGCCAACTATCTGGAGGTATGTATCGGTTCCAAATGTACATGCAAACTCGGTGCAGGTACTTACCGTTTTAGGTGTTACCTCTGGACAGCAACAGCTGGGAAGGTTGCTTCCACCCATTGTTTTTAATTGTGCAGAATGAAAGCATAGCTGTCTGTGGTTCTCATTTCTTCAGAAATCCAAATTAAAAGACAGCAGAACACAAGTTCTTGGGAGGGCCTTTCTCTTAATCTTGCATGGCTTTTAATATATGGGACTTCCTTTACCTTTTGAGTGGAAGCTACCCTTCTAATCTGTTGTAGAGCTAGTTAATGCCAGTTTCTGCACTGAGGAAGCTTTCTAGCACAAATTTAAAACAAAACTGTCTTCTGCCTTTGCAAATATGATAACTGCATAAAAGCTGCATGAAACAAAGGGCTATATCCTTCAGTATCAGTCATTGTTATGAAGCAAAGTGCATTTGTTCACGTTGCCTCTTGTGGGACTGTTAGTGCTGCAGTGTCATGGCATTAGTAATACTTGAATTCTTGTGGTATTTGAGTATTGTTGGAGGGCTTCTATGGGTCAAACTAATTAAGTTTTGAAGAAAACGTGACTTATTTTTCTTGAAATAACTTTAGTTACTATGCAGAACCAGGTATTCCTAAGACAAATAATTGATAGACAGTATTTGCAAAGTCCTTTTTTAACTTTTCTAGTGTAACACAGTTACAATGTATAGAAATCCCATTTTTAGGATTCAGTGATTCAAGGAAGCTAGTTTTAGCAGGAGAAAATATGAAAAAAAGCATCAAGATTACAGTTTTCGTAAAATCTTCTGTTGTCTTAAGAACTGACTTGCTAGAGTTGCTTGCTTGCTGACAGTGTTTCTATGTTTAGCTTCACTAGCAGTTTGAGACTTTTTTTTCTTGATCCATTGAGTGTGTCTCTGTCCAGCATAATGTATTTCATACCAGAGTGTATGTACATACATACCAGAAGCTTGGCCTAATCCGAAGCTTACAGACACTAATTTTTCTTAACGCATATTCATGCTCTGTAGGCTTAAGTGTTACTTTAAAGGTGGAATTATTTCAGTCTTCTGGGGGGTAGCGTTTATTCTGTACATCTACAGGGCTGTTCCTCCAGACTTGTGTTTTACAAATACCCATTTAAAAACAGGTACATGCAAATCTGACTTTCGTTTCCTCCCCCCTCCCCTTTCAGTCTACTTTGGGGATGAAGGATGTGGTGGTCCTGTTCTAGAACCAGCCAATGGACAGAGAAAGTGTCTGAAGATACGAGCATTCCAGAGGACGAGGTGGACACTTACACCAGCTGGCTCAATCAGCTTGCTAATGACATAGGTTCTACATACAGCAAAATGGAGTTTATATGGACCTAATTTATTTGCATTACAGTTTAATTAAATAAATACAATTTGAATGGATATGCATTGTTTTTAAGTCTTTACGTAGCTATAATGGAGTAATTTCTTTATTACAGAAAGGATAACCTGTTGTGTGGGGTTTGTTTTTTTCTTTTTCCCAAAATATGATGATATTCAACCCCAGTATTTATCTCTGTTATGATGGTCTTTTAGATAAAGATTCCTCTTTATCTTCAAGGTAACCAGAAAACTGAGCTAATATTTTAAATACTTCAATATTCTTCAGAGATTTCTTGCTTGAGTGTCGGTAAGCCTCTGCAGCTGGTCACTATGCTGACCTGGTTTGTTGTTTTTTTATTTTCCTCTTGGATTTCTTCATCTCTGGATCTATTAAGGATGGAGAGATGTACGCCTAGCACAGATCATAAAAATGATACTTTTCTGCCAAATTTACCTTTAAACATTATATACATATTCTGTAATTTGGGATGGGGTGGGAGGACACAACAAAATTGCTCTGTGTATGCGTATACAGTGCTCTTATTGTAAGAGGAGGATGCTCATGTATAGCTGAAGGAAGAAAATAACCACACTAAACAAGGTATTTGCTTTATTTTTTCTCCAAAGTCTTGCTCTTTGGAATATTGGTGATTTGGCTTCAGTTGGTTTTCTCCCTTTTAACACTGAAATTCAAGAACTGAAATGGCAACTGCTTGGTTTCTGTTAAATAGAAGCTGCATTGGGTAGATTACTCTTGCCCCTCTAGAACTGTACAAGCTAGTCTGTATCTGTGCAGTGATTTAAAAAAGAAAATGTTTATTGGCTCCAACACCACTGCAACAAAAGTATTCTAGATTTCAGATTGGCTTTTTTTTTAACCCCATAGATTTTCAGACAGTTTTTATATTAATTTAATGTTTAAGGAATATGAGATTCCTCAGTTTTTCATCTCCTGTGAAAATTCATTGTAAAATGTTACTGTGTTTAAGGGAAGATGTGATTGGAAAGAAAATGAGAAATGAGACAAGAGAAAAAAATTTAGTTGAAAGACAAGAATTGGGAAGGAAGTAAAAAGTGGGAAACATTTGTGAGAGCTAATGCAAACCAACATGTTCCTTAAAATTTCATTAATCACAGTAATTAAATCAAATGTCATGAAATACTGGAATAGGTAATGATAATGGATTGCTGACAGGGAAAAAGAGCAAGGACTGAATGCAGAACACTTTTCTTGTGACCCTGTATTCAGTTGCTAGCACAGCTTTTCTAGTGCCTTTTTTCTAATGGCGACTTGAGATTCATGTAACCGCTTATATGTCTTAAATTATGAAAGGAGTTCAAGTTCTGATCCTATTTCTTGACTGACCCTAATTACAATAGTAATGAAATAATCTGTTGGTACTTGATAGTGGCTTTTATCATGATCAGGAACACTTTTCTTTTGTTGAATCTAGTGGAATAACCTGAGATATTCGATACAAAGAGATGGGGTTTTCAGTGTAAAGTAATTCACATTTCTCAATCAGATTTTGCATTTGGCGAGGATATACGGTGCCCAAAATGCAGCAGTGGGTGGATGGACCCGGACACCTGCAGAAGTGTATTTCATGTGCTCTACTGTGTGTCAGACATTTGGGGATGTGGCTTATGGATCTTAACCACCACATGGTTGCTCTGTCAGCTTTTCAAGAATAATAGTATTTGGCAAGAAGTAGAAAAATAGGGAAGTGTCCTTGTCTCTTTGGTTAAAAGTTTTACATTTACATAACAATGGATATATCAAGCACAGGCCAGATTCTGTGACCTCACAGTGCTGAAAATTTCCCTTAAAAGTAGTTGTAGCATAGTTTTTTGAGACTTGGAATTATTGGATGAATATCACTTATGCAATTCTTTTTAAATTTCACTTTAAGTACATTGGGTAGCAAATTTTTGGTAATTCACTGCTATTTTGGAAATAAGTGAAATTATTGTTCTCTTCAAAACCAAAATCAGGTATGGTTCAGGAAAGTCATTAGCATGGGGCCTTTGTGTTTTCAAATTGAGGGGAAAAAAATGTCTTTCATAGTGCATTCAAGTCAAGTTAAATGGAATGCCAATATGTAGTGTAACTTTTTTCATTTGTACAAGCAGACATTGTTTCATTCAATATAGCTCTCTCTGTAACTCTGTAACTGAAACACTGCATAAACTGACCTTTTCAGGGATCAGGAGAGCAGACTTTGGCCTCTTCAGGGATCTACTTGGCAAAGTACCATGGGATAAAGCCTTGGAGGGAAAAGGGAAACAAGAAAGCTGGTTGATATTCAAGGATCACCTCCTCCAAGCTCAGGAGCAATGCATCCTGACAAAGAAGTCAGACAGAAATGCTGGGAGGCCTGCATGGATGAACAAGGAGCTCCTGGACAAGCTCAAATACAAAAAGGAAGCCTGCAGAGGGTGAAAGCAAGGACAGAGAGCCTGGGAGCAAGACAGAAACTGTCCGAGCAGCCAGGGATCAGGTTAGGAAAGCTAAAGCCCTGATTGAATGAAATCTGACCAGGAACATCAATGGCAACAAAGAAAAGCTTCTACAGGTACACCGGTGATAAAAGGAAACCTAGGGAAAACATAGGCCCTCTCTGGAAGAAAGCAGGAGACCAGATACCCAGGATATGGAGAAGGCTGAGGTACTTAAATTTTTTGCCTCAGTTTTCACTGGTCAGGGCTCCAGCCACACCGCCCAAGACACAGAAGGCAAAGGCAGGAATTGGGAGAATGAAGAACCACCCACTGCAGGAGAAGATCAGGTTTGAGACCATCTAAGGAACCTGAAGGTGCACAAGTCCATGGGACCTGATGAGATGCATCCGTGGGTCCTGAGGGAACTGGCAGCTGAAGTTGCTAAACAACTGTCCATCGTATTTGAGAAATCGTGGAAGTCTGGTGAAGTTCCTGCTGACTTGAAAAGGGGAAACGTAGCCCCCACTTTTAAAAAGGGGAAAAAAGGAAAACCTGGGGAACTACAGGCCAGTCAGTCTCACCTCTCTGCCCAACAAGATCACGGAGTAAATCCTCCTAGAAAATAAGGAGGTGATTGGTGACAGCCCACATGGCTTCACGAAGGGAAGGTCATGCCTGACCAGTGTGGTGGCCTTCTGTGACAGGGTTACAGTGTTGGTGGATAAGGGAGGAGCAACTGACGTCATCTACCTGGACTTGTGCAAAGCGTTTGACACTGTTCTGCATGACATCCTTCTCTCTAAATTGGATTTGACAGATGGATCATTTAGTGGTTAAGGAATTGGCTTGATGGACTCAGAGTTGTGGACAACAGCTCAGTGTCTGAGTAGAGAGCAGTGACGAGTGGCGTTCCTCAGGGGTCAGTACTGGGACCAGCGCAATTTAACATCTTTGTTGGTGCCATGGGCAGTGGGATTGAGCGCACCCTCAGCAAGTTTGCTGACAACACCAAGCTGTGTGGTGCGGTCGACACGCTGGAGGGAAGGGATGTGCCATCCAGAAGGACCTGGACAGGCTGGAGAGGTGGGACCGTGTGAACCTCATGAAGTTCAACAAGGCCAAGTGCAAGGTCCTGCACATGGGTCGGGGCAATCCCAAGCACAAACACAGGCTGGGTGGTGAGTGGATTGGGAGCAGCCCTGCGGAGAAGGACTTGGGGATATTAATGGATGGAAAACTGACTGTGAGCCAGCAATGTGCACTCACAGCCCAGAAAGCCAACTGTATCCAGGCTCCATCAAGAGAAGTGTGGCCAGCAGGTCAAGGGAGGGGATTCTCCCTCTCTACTCCGCTCTTGTGAGACCCCACCTGGAGTCCTGTGTCCAGCTCTGGGGCCCCCAACATAAAAAGGACATGGACCTGCTTGAATGGGTCCAGAGGAGGTCACGAAGATGATCAGAGGGCTGGAGCACCTCCCCTGTGAGGGCAGGCTGAGAGAGTTGGGGTTGTTCAGCCTGGAGAAGAGAAGGCTCCAGGGAGACCCGATAGCGGCCTCCCAGTACTTCAAAGGGGATACAGGAAAGGGGGGGGAGGGACACACACTCTGCATCAGGGAGGGCAGTGATAGGACAAGGGGTAGTGGTTCTAAACTGCAAGGGTAGATTCTGTGATTCCCCACCCCTCCCAAAAAACCTGAATCAGCATTAATCATAAGTATTGGTAATTAATTGTGAGGTAGCAAAAAATAAAATAGGAGGAAATTTTTTTTCAATTTTAAAAGTGAAGGAATCTTTGGTAGCAATGTCTTGAAATTACTTTGCAGTTATTGTAATTTTTGCAAAGTTCAGATGTCCTTATAAGAGCAGGTCAGTGTTCTGTGAAGTTATACGTTAAATAGATTCATGTGAATCTTAAGTCCTTGAAATAACTTCAGCAATTATACTAGTTTTATCAAGGCTTTTTTAGGTGGTGCTAGGGAGAATAGGGCAGGTTTCTGGTGTAAAGGGGAGGGACTCTCATGCTTGTCAAGCTGTGGGTTAGGGACTGGAAGTTAGGTGTTACTTGTTCCAATCTCTTAAATTTTTTCTTTTCCATCTTTTTCCAAGCAAAACCTGAGAAAGTTTCATTTTGCTATCAGATGGGAGACACTTAAAAAAGAACATGAGCTCCTCTGCTTGACTGTATTGATCTCTGTCAAGTGAATTGGTGCCTTCCACAGCCAAATATGGATTCTTTCCTGTAGTGGGGCTTGTAATGCAGTCCTGCGAGACCACAGATGAACTCTCAGTGTTGGAATAAGGTTGATGAGTCTAGTTTATTGTAAATTGAGCTGTGACTTCCACAGCTGAGCTCAAGGCTACAGTCTGAGATGCGTGAAATAAATTCTTTGATGCTTTCCTGTGTGCTGTGAAGATTGTACTAACTTTGAGCTATCCAGCCAATCTTACCTGGCGATAGGAATTGTTCAACTGTGCCTTGTGCCTGCAAAGTGGAGGTGGAGTGTGCTTGTGGTTGCCTCAGTGTGAGGGAAATACCCCAGGTGGGAGGCTGTTGCTGGAGCCTGTTGTATCTGGTGACAAACAGTTGTGCAAGGGGCTGAGGGAATGTTTTCACTTGGACAAGTCTTGGGAAGATCAAACGTTGCCATACTCACTATGCTGCTTGCCAAAGATGAAGGCATCTTGATGATTTTAATGCGAGAAGAATGCCTCAATCTTGAGTGACCTGTAGTCCCATCGTCCTTAGACATCAGGAAGACAACGTTTCTCCTTGTCAGAAGGTGCTGGTCTGCCTCTTGGACTTTTCCTGTGAGAGTGATAGTAGCAGCAATAGCTTTTCTGTAGCCTGTGAACCAGGGATTGTCCTTAACCCTGAAGAAATGAGCTGTTTCTCTTCCTCCAGCCAGACTGTGTGAAATACTAGCAAAATGTCAGGAGGTTATGATGAACAAGGAGCAATATGGTAACCTGCCTTCTGAATATCTTGCTCACTGGCACACTGACTACAGCTGCTGGTGGTGGTTTTACCATTCAGGAACAATTTATCTTCTATCATTTCTATATTTTCCTAAAACTGCCTCTCCTGTCATTGTATTTAGCTGGAGTCACAAGATCAGTTACAGCCTGGTCCCACTGGGTAATTGTGGTGGGCAGCAACTTTTCAACCCTCAGTTGTGACAACCCCTTCAGCAAAGCATCTCCTGCAAGATTGTCTTTGAGGAGTTGCCCTCAGGTGTGGGCATAGCAAACAGTGGAAAGGGGAGCAAAGATGTTGGGCTAAGAGGGAGGAAGTAAGGGAGGGAGAAAGTTAGGGTCCTGAAAAGAGAATAAAGACAAGGAGGTTAGTCAGAAGAATAATAAAGAGTAGGAAAAATGGACAAGGTTTCTAAAGCTGAAAATGCAAGAAGTGAGAAAAAGGCGTGCACATTGGAGAATGAGCCACAGAGCCCCCTGGTACTTGATGTGTGATGCTGAGGGAGTCTTATGAGTTTGATGGTTTTCTTGGTCTTGGTGTGTGGACTGGGGTTCCTCTGGTAGTAGGGTGTGAAAAATCAGTCTGGTTAGTGTCATTGCTAAACAAGGGAGAAAGAAAAAAGATACCTGGCTTTCAGTATAAGTTTGTTCTCAAGAAGTTAATCTACAAAGGAACCTACTTGTTTGCTTCATAAACTTCAAGGCCTGGCCAGTTGTGAAGTAAAAATGAAGCTGATAGGAAATTTGGAACAAGTATTTACAAATTCCTGGCGTAGACACAGCTGATATAAAGTTACTACTGTATCTTATCACAATTATAAAACAGAAGGTAGGTGCTTTTTTCTTTAATTCATCAGCAGGACTCACATTAACTTAAATTTATAGCTTTCAAACATGCAAACTCTGCAGACCAAAGGAGCGTTCATAATTTTGTCACAACAAGCCCCTGTGTTGGCAATGTATGAAATCTGTCCTTTGCTCTGTGCAGCCATCTTCCAAAATGTCTGTAGGTGACAGTGCTTCTGAAGGTGTATTTTTATTGCACCGTGTTGTAAGTGAAACAGTGGTCTAACTACATTGGGTTTGGTGAGGAAAAAATGGTAAAACAGTCTATACACCCTGGATATTTTGGGAAATATTTTGTTACAGACTTGGAATTTAAGCTATGATGATGCTGATGATATATTTGCAAATAAAAGCTCATTACATCTCTTCCTACCGCAGGAATAGAGACCACATCCTGTTAAATGTCGTATGACTAATTTAATTTTTACAAGTGACCTCTTAATTGCAGTTTCTAAATACTTTTCCATGATGGTGTGCAGTGCAATAGCTGTTTCTTGGTTAAGCTTGTGGATTACATGCATTATTTTGTGGTTATGCTCATGTTAATTCAGGATTATGGGATGGGTAAAACAGGGGATGCTTATCTGCTAAGTGGAAAAAGGTTTCTACTCTGATCAGTCCTGATTAAGAAATCAGGTCCAAATTGCTATGAAAAATAAGAAGTTCAAGCAACTGCAAAGCAGGGAGCAGTTACTAGTCTGGGAAGTAAGATAAGTCTGGGTTTCCAGTTATGTCCCAATTCTGTTTCTCAGGGCCTGCTTTAAACTCGGAGAGACCCCCCAAATGGTGCAATTCATGACAGTGAAACTTGAAAGCAGTCCTTTTCCAGCCAGACTGGAAGATTGCCTGTGCATCTTTCATCCCAAATGGTCTCTGTTCTAACAAATCCCATTTTCTTTTATAGTCCCATCCCAGGTCACTGGGCTATATGATTATGAGAGATATCGGTCTTGCAATTTGAGGGATATCTTTGAAATTCATTGTATTTGTTAATGCATATTAATTTGGGATACATGGTTTCTTGTCCCTTTACATCTCTTCCCAGATTGTTAGAAGTGGAAGAGGAAACAAAAACTGCTGCTGGGCAGTAGTGATGGCATAGTAGCTAATTTTTCCCTTGTGAGCTGAGTTCAGGGAGGAAATAGTATTTTGGTGTTGGAGCTTGCAGAGATTGCATTTTCTGGGGATGAAGGGTAGGTTTTGTTTTTCCTTTTATCAAGAAGAAATTCACTGAAAGAGATCAGAAATTGTTATCTAATCATTCAACTTGAGAAGCAAGAGTTTACAAAAAGATTTCCACCCAATATCACAAAGTTTGTAGTAATATACATATATTTGGCAGCACTTCTTAACCATTAGGATTTGACTTTGACATATACTAGTGTATACTTACCTTTTCACCATTTTATCTTTTAACTTGAATGTGGAAAATATCATTCGTCACAAGTAATCCTGGCAAACTTAGGAGGAAGTTTCCCATTGAGCTAAGACAAACTAATGGCTCATTACTGCTGAAAAGTGATCCTGCTCCCGTTGCTTCACTGGTGGTATAACTCTTCCCTTTCTTGTAGCATCAGCTGTGTTTTGCCAACCTCACTTGCCATCGGCAAAAATCTGTGAAGGTACTAGAGATGTAAATAGTCTCTGTCAAGTAGCTGTTCTTTCTGCCAAAATTTAGTGTTTACATCAGTACATAGACTTACGGGGCAGGGGATGGTATTGCAACGCGGGAAGTGGTTCTGGCTGAAGTGTTTTGGGTTTTTGTAGTTTCTTACACGTCTGACAAAAAAGTATGTTTAAAAAGTAGAAAAATGACACTTCAGAGACTGTCATTGCAAAAAAAAAAAAAAGTAATTTTGCATTACAGATTACTTTAGTGTTAGGTTGCATTCTGTCTTTTAAATTTTTTTTTTCTCTCTTGCCTAGTGTTATGTTCACAGCACCAAGGAATATTTTACTTCTCATTTTTAACACTGTCTCTTAATACCATGGGCTTTTTCTTGCATACTGTGGAGTGTATGCATGCTTTTTAACTTAGCTTTACCTCCTTCCTGCATTGGGAAAGCAAATTCAGGACGAAGGGAGTTAGTAATCAGTTGAGCATTCCAGAGTCTCTGTGTGAGGTTAACGAGTAGAGATGCAGTGGGAACATGTGGAAGGTCTAGCTGGGATCTGTGGGGAGAGGCTGGTCCTGTACAGCAGCAGCCAGTTGCTTTGCTGTGTAGTTTCCTAGAAGCAATTATTAGCAGGTCTTAGTTTTGGGGTGGGTTGTTGGTTTTTTTTGCCTTGCTCACTGAGTTAGCTCTCAGGAGGAGCTCTCTTCAATAGAAGCGGTGAGGTATTTCATTGTTGTTAAAAGTAGCACAGTTGTTTTTGAGGATTGATTGATAAGAATTAGGAATGCTCATTTTTACTATTCTGTTTTTTTATGTGTTCACACTGGTCTACCAATTAAAATCTGTGTGTTTATTGATTGTTGGTAAAATGCTTTCTACACAACAAACTGGAAAAAGGATGATAAGTTGGTAAGTTTGAGAGGCTGCATGATGTGCTCAACAGTATTTAGTTCTCCTCTGATCATATGAATTCTCCGCTACAAGTCTTCATTGTGCCACAAACACCAGTGAGTGTAGATTTCAGCAAGTGATTCTTATCCTGGGATCAGTCCCTGAAGTTGTCACAGTGAGAGCAAAACAATGTCCTGTAAGGCAGCTGCTGTGTAGAAGCACCGTGAGCATTGTGGGTGGCTGTGGAGGAGCTACAGGTAAAATGGTGGCAGCTCAGTGGCAGCATCAGCAATACCCTTCACTCTAGGAAGGATTTGAAAGTTGACCTCTCCCCACCCAGCATGTGGTAATCTTTGCTCATCTTCTGCATCCTTGAATGTAGCAGCATTGACATCTTCACTAGAATTGCAGACAACCTGGGGTGGCCATGAGCTGACAAATGCTGGTGGGAAGCATGGTCACTTGTCTATCAGTTGCATGAGATTTCAGTACCCTGTATCTTAGATGTTCTGGGCATTCAAGGGGGAAATCAGTGTGACTTTGTATAGCTGCAGTGTCCCTAGTAGCTCATGGTGGTGTCAGGTAGCCACCTGCTACTGGGAAAAGTAAGACCAGGGGATGCCTTTCTTTTTGGTTGGTCTGTCACTTTTTTTCCCCTTTCTGTTCTCAAGTAGTAATAATAAAGTCCTTAAAAGGTCCCATGTGGGATCCATGTTTGGATCTCATAGCTCTTAGGGACATAATAAGGGCCAGAATGGTCTCTAACCAAATGGTCACAAAGAAAATTGCTGGGAAGGTAAGCTGTGAAAAAGCCAAACCAGGATTTTCTATGTCTCCTAGAGGATATGCCAGGACAGCTAAAGCAGGATCTTCTGTGTTGTGGGAGAAACCTTTTCACCGCAGACATCTTGAAAGTGACCACCTTGGAGGCTCCTCGTTCCTTCTTGAGATGTTGCGCAACTCAAGACATGGGTTTTACCATATTGGGCAAAGCCATGGTTTGGTTTGTTCTGAGCCTCTGAGATGCAGGCTCTGGGTGGACTGGTCACTGTTTTGGCATTCCCAGTGGTGGAATGTGTGGACAATCAGATCGCTCAGAGGAAGAGGAAGATTTACTGACATCCTTATCCACATGCCAGGGCTTGCCTTTCATCTCCTCATCTGCATCACTGAACCACAAGAGAGAGAGGGGGTAATTAATGTTCCACCACTTGCAGGGACAAAGCTCGAGGGGCTTCTGCTGCTTTCGTCCCTTGTATGTGCTGTGAATTCCTCAGAGTTTGGGTATATGAGGTACCTGCACAGCCACAATGGAGCAGATGATACAACTAAGGAACATTTTAGTGATTTGGTTCTCAGGCTAAAGACCTGGGGTGTTTTTTCTCTCCAGTATTCAAGAATATGCATTCATGATATGTGGCCTGTCTGTGCTAGTGGAATATAAGTGACAGAACACAAATGCATTAGATCATGAACTGTCATTGACCTCTCAGCAACAATATGTTGATTTACATCACCTAGGGACCTATGATTTTTTTTTTCCCCTCTGCTTCTTGGGGGAGGGGGGAGAGATGTTTAATCAAATTTGGAGAATTACCTTGGCTGACAGCAGTAAGTCTAATCAGATGACAGAATTCATGTCAAAGCTGTTAATGTATAATTTTATTTGTTTAAAAGAGATTGCTTGACTTGTAAGTGGATGCTTTCACTTATAATTTTATCGAGTATTCCTTATTACATATAGGAGACTCATTGTTCATTTGTTTCTCAAGAGCAGTGATGCTTTATCTTGTTAATTTAGTACCATGTTCAGTGCATCTTGTTCCTTTATATCCCGTTTTAAGAATTACATGTTGATCGAGCTGTCTCTGTATGTGTTATCTATATGCGATATATAAATAACTGACCTAATGATATGAATAAAATTTAAATTCTTGAAAGTGGTTATTTTGATAATTGCAAGTATTAAAAATCAGATACATTAGTCTTATTTAAAGTTCAAACAGGTTATAAAGTGGGTTTTTAAATCAGCTTTTATTTGTTCTAAAAATATAAATAAGTCATAAATCTCATATTTAAAAAACCATAAGTTATACAACAATTTTTCTGGCTTCTAAAAATATTTTGTTGTTAAATACATATTAAATAAGTTGATATTCTGGATAGTACTATTAGAAATGAAATAAAATACGTCCTGTGTTTAAATTATTTCTAAATAACAGAAATATAAATAGGAAACATTAGAAACCAATAAATATTTTAAATACAATAAATATGTTCCTAGAAGGAAATGAGAATGTATATAAATGCAAGCCATTGTTACTATTTCTGGTTCTTAAAACAGAACAACACTGTCATCTGCCACATGACAGATTTGTAACAAAGGATTGTGCCCGAATTAAAACATTCAGACACTGAAACTCCTGGTGTTTTTCAAATAGCGAACAGCCCTCACAGTTTTCTCCATAAATGAAGTAAAGTCTCGGAGGATGAGGTGGGTGGTGATTTTCTCTATCCAGGTCTTATCGGACTTCAGCTTTGTGCGGAGGGATTGCTGGGTAGCTGAGTCAGGGATGGTCACTTCATCGGGATTGATCACCTGTGAAAAAGACAACATTGGGGCGCCCCAGTTAAAACACTGTAATTGAGCTTGTTGGAGAGCATCCGTTTATATGTACAGTATGTTCCCGAACAGCTGCATATCCACCCTTCCAGTGCTGCGGACGATCGATCTCCCTGGGACCTCTGCTCCCCTACAGCCCTCCTTCTGTGGTGGGGTTTGAGGTACGCTGATGCCTGCTATGATTACTGCAGAAGAATCGGAGGGTCTCATCTGGTCTATACTGTTTGTTCTGGTTTGAATGCAACGTCTGGCATGGCGGTCCAACAGGCTGCACTGAGCAGATTGGTACACCTCTCCTGCTATCTGCTGACTGCGTGGTTAGTTGGGAAGACGCTGATCGTGATTTGTCCTAACCTGTACTGGGTGTTACATCCTGAGTCATAACTTAATTAGATTACACTGGCATACTCTCACATTTTGTAGTAGATTAACAGTTTCCAAAGATGACGGACTTGTTTATCTGCTTAATTCTTACTTTCCAGGCATTTAGGCACGTGGGAGACTAAGGGTCACTGACTTTCACTGATGTGTGGGATCCTAACTGCAAGATGAGTAGAAGGAGTTACGTACTTAATGCTGAGTGACAGTGCTGGGCACCTGGTACCCAGATGCCTTTTAAGAACTTGTCCTGTGAAGTGGGTAGGTGACTTCTGAAAATGCGAGTTACCCAAATCACAGAGCTGGTTTAGAGGATTTGGGATCTAGAAGTCTAACAATAAAAGTATCTGCTTTATTCTGTTTTTAGGATCTCTCCTACCCTTTTACAAGTGTCAAAAGCATGTGCACCTCCTTCTTGAACATCTTTTTTTGGTGTGAAATTCAGTAAGATACGGATATTCTTTCTGTCTAGACTACTTGGAAGTGAATTCTGATCACACATCCATTTACTGGTACATCCAACTTCTTGCTGCATGATGTAAGAGTTTGTATCTGGATATCCAGACAGGTATCGTGCTGATGGATCTACCTGACCACAAGTGACTTGCTCTCCTTGCCTTAAATAGCAGATAAGCTTCTCTCATAAAGAAAAACTTCCAACCTGGAGATCAAGACTCCTCTTTTTCAAAAACTGTAGTTTCTACAAGTATGGGGTTTGCTTTTGATCGCTGATTTAATTCTGCCTGTTCCAATTAGCTCGATCCTACTAATTTTCAAAAAAAAGCTAGTCTCCCCCCGTTAGGAGACAAACTTTCTGCAAACTAATTTATTAAGTTGGAAGCCAGAAGTCAGCTGTCTTATGACAGGACTATTATTCTTAGCTAGCACAGTGTGAAAAAAGTGGTTCAGCTCCCTTTCACTTAAAGAATGATAGACATAAATAAATGTTAGGAAAGGCATGGCAAACACACAGTGGGCTTTTCAAACACCAAAAAACACCTTGAGGGAAATAATGCCCAGAGATTTCTGGAGTCCTTCATCACCTGGGTGGTTCTTACTCAGGCAAATAGTTTCCCTGATGACAAAGGAAGTATTCATGTTAAGGGTTATTAACATGAGTAAGAACTGAAGGAATGAAGTGAATTTTTGGAGTGTAATCTTTAAAAGCTCTCCAAAACCTAGAAAACGACTGTCAGAAACAAATAGCATTTAGCTTACCAAATCAAAAGAGAATCGGGTATTTGTATAGAAGGAAGATTGTTTTTTTCCACAGTGATCACATGCAAAATGTCTTCTTTTCAATGGGCAGCACCTTTCGTATAGTCAAGTTATTAACTTATGTTCTGAATTTAACTGTCTTCCTTGCTTTTTAAGCTACTGCTATCTCAGTATACCGTATGGCTTGGATTAAAAGTTTGGAGAGTTTTAAAGATTAATAATATTGTAAAAATGCTATTTATGTGGGTTTTTAAAAAAAGTTGCTTAGTTCTACTTCTCAGGGGGTTGCAACATGAGAAGGCTTGGACTGAACTGCAGTTCCACAATTAGGAACAAGCTCCCTGAAAAATCTTATTTCTTATTAGCCAGGCAGCGTTAGTGCATTTGTTCATAAAACAGTGACACACGTAATTGTTGGTTTGGAAATTAGAAATAACAATAGAAAGCAGGAAGAAGAGTTGTTTCCTTAAGGAAAGAAAACAAAACGTTGTAAAACCTGTAAGTTAGTCATAAGGTTAAGTATCTGAGGATAAGGAGCTATCGCCTGTTTCCACTGAGAGAAATTAAAGTGGGAAATGTTCAACTTCAGATTCCATTCTGTTTCTCTGAGTACACATCAGTGCTAAGCCATAACAATTAGCAGAGTAAATTTAAAACCAACTCACCATCTGCCTTATGGTATGTGCCAGGTGCTCAGTACTGTAACACAGCGATTCAACATTTTGCTTTTCACTAGTAAAAGTTTCTTGTATGTATTCAAGGTATGTCTGAAACGTATAAAGTCCGCTTGAGATTTTCTTCAAGCATTTATCCTGAAATAAGAGAAAGGTGAGAAAGTCACCTACAGCCCAGAAATGCCTCGGTCGCGGTATTGCGCGTACCGCGCAGGTAAGGGGACGGCGCTTATACAGAGCGCGGAGGGCTGTGCCACGCCAGAGCCAGCTGGAGCCGGCACAAATCTCGAGGTCGACTTCCCCAGCTTTTTGGAGCAGGCAGAAATTGCCCCGGGTGTATGGGATTAGACTGGAAAGGAGAGCGCTTCCTTGCCTCATCGAAGCCGGCGAGCATGCACCCATCTTCCTCCGTCACCTTGGGGAGATTGAGATTGTTCTGGACGAGCATCTCCATGCTGTTCCCGCAGATGGTAAACTTCTCGCACATCTGGGGAGAGACACCGAGAGGTTTCGTCGCACCTTGGCCGGAGGCAGCCGCCCCTGGGCTGGGGGTGAGCGTCGAGCGTGTGCGAGCCCCCCGGCCGGGCGTCAGTGTGAGTGTGTGCGAGCCCCCCGGGTGCGAGTGTCGTGCGTGAGCGTGGGGTCCCGCCCGGTACCCACCTCCTCCTGCAGCTGTGCCGCCCGGGCGTGCAGTTGCCGGGCCAGCCGCACGCAGTCGGGCAGCGCCGCCCGCCGCCCCGCCGCCTCCTCCAGCTCGGTCTCCCCCGAGGAGTCGGCGGCGGGCAGCGGGGCGGCGGCGGCCCGCGGCAGCAGCAGGAGGAGCAGCAGCGGCGGCGGCAGGGCGGCGCGGGGGGCGGGCGGCCGGCGGCGGCGGCCGGCGCCCTCCTTGTCAGGGTCACCGTGATGGTCGCAGCCCCGGGGGAACTTCATGGTGCGGCTCCTCGGCTCCGGGACCTTCTCCTCGGCGAGGCTGGCGGGTCGAATGAGCTCCGGGCATCCCTGAACGTGTATTTATCGAGGGGGCTTCGAGATTATTCATGGCCCGGGAAAATCCGGCGTGAGAACACGGGGGTGTGTGTGCGCGGCGGAGCGCGCCGGGCTTGACACAGCGCTCGCCCCGTCCGAGCGGCAGGATTGTGAAACGGGGCCGGAGCGGGGGGGGGGGGGGGGGGCAGCCGAGAGCGGCCGGCATGAAGTCATCGCGCTCCCGCACCGTAATTCCCTGCGGGCCGGGCTACACAGCAACCCCCACCCCCCCCGCCGCCTCCGGCTCACCTGGGCCCCCGGGACCGGGGTCAGGGTCAGAGCTGGAGCCGCCCGCCCCCCCCCCCCCCCCCCAGCACGGAAAGTCTAAAATCGCACATGCATACATAGTACCTACATACTTACCTACTTTATTTTATCTATTTTAGTATATCAATTGGTCCTACACATTTTGTATTAGGTATGTTTCGTTCTACATATTTTGTATTAGGTATGTTTTTCCCCATATTTTAGCTATTTTTATCGTTTGTGTAGGTGAAACTAAACACGTGTGTTTAGGTGCTGGGTATATCTAGGGTGTAAGTTGCCTCTCTCTCCGTGAGCCCCGCATGGGTAGGATGAAATACATCACATTCCTACACTTCAAATGCACGGGGAGTGGGACCACAGGCAGCTCCTACAGCTCCAAGGGGAGGGTGGCCCAGGAAATGCCACGCAATTCTCTTATCTGCTGCCTTATCTCTCTCTACCTACCTGCGAGGTGTGGCGGGAATTTCAGCCTTTCACGAAGGGACCCTTCACCCAGGGCAAGCGTGCCCATTTGGCTCTATCCTGTAGAGTGTGCACTGAGTCAAACTGTCAAAGCATGCTGACATTGAACTTTTGAAACATCCTGAACTGAATTTGGCCAAACTGACTTTTTTTTTTTTTTTTTTTTTTTTTTCCTTTTAGTGAAATCGGTGTCATTTTCTCATGTAAGGAAGACCAGAGAAAGACCTGATTTTGCTTCGGGAGATGCTAACAGGAGGTTACAGAGTGGGGAGAACAGAACACGGAGCATAGGAGATGTATCATTTGGCCTTTCCCTCTCAGAAAAAGAGGTACTGCTATTTCATTTTCTAAGAACAGCCTAGATAGAGAGCTTCAGGAAAAGAAGCAGGGTACTTCTAGTTTTTTAACATCCTGTTCTGCCAGAAGCGGAAAGGCAGCTGCAGTAATTTTGCCCAGTGGAGAAATACTAGCACTGAAACACAAGTGTGAGAGAGCAATTTTCAATAGCAGCAATCTGTCTCTGCCCAGTGCCCTGAGCGCAGAGGAGGGGAGCCATAGCAATAATTTTCTGTAACGTTAGCTCTTGCTTGCCAGGTCTGTGGCGTTAGGCATAACGATAAAGCATACCACTATCTGTATGCTTGACTAGTGTCAAATTAAAAGACCCGATTGCAAGGTGCCAAAGTATTAAAACAGCCAGACCAGATGAGCACAACGGTCCTGACAAGCCCCTTCTTTGTCTTCTGATAACCATCAGGGGCAGGTACAGCAGGGATGGGAAGCCCTGCCTCTCTCGCTTTCCGTTTATGATAGCCCATGAACATACCTGTCTCAGAGAGGGGTTTCCTTCCACTGCCAGGCAGCTCACAGACTATTCCCTGCAGACAGTCAAACTTTTCCTTTACCTAATCCAAGTGAAAATACTGATTGTTCCTAAAATCACCAAAACTTGGTAGGAGGCTACATTTCCTTCCTATCTTTTCAGGAGGCATTCTCTAAGTTAGTCGTGTTTGTAGCTCTGTAATTTTTAATTTGGTAACCTTATTTCACGAGTTGTCCTTTTCTCCTTGTGACATGAAAAAGTCTGTTCCTTAGCAATTTCCAGACAACCATTTTGTGCCGATCACTATTACATGGGAATCAGTCTTGCTGGTGTGTAATTACAGCTTCAGAGTGAAATAAAAGCAAATTTCAACTGTCGTTCCTCATCTAGAAGTCTCTCAGCCTTCAGTTATTATTGTCTCCTTTTGCATTTAGTGGTTTTGTTTACTCTCTTACATGATTGTCAGTGTGACTTTTCGGAGGTACAAAGTATACTTACATGCTCCTGTGGAAGTTGCTCATTAATGTCATAGAAATTCAGTTTGAAAATCTAGGACAAAGCATAGCGTTTAAGGGAAGGAGAAACTGGAGTTTACACAATAGCATTAAAATACTTCTATTACTCTGAACAGTTTCATATGGAAAACCACTTTTTAAATTGGTACTGCGCATAGAAGAGATACTTTGGGCTGATCTATCTATAATAATGGTTAAAGTTTGGGGAGAGCTTAAAGGGGGTTCATTAACCTGTGCTGTACTCCACTGAGTTACACTGATTTGTCAGGAGCCACGTTGTTGAAAATATAGTAAGCTCTGGACAAACAGCACTTGCTCATGAGTTAGCTACAGGTCAGGAGATTTGCCTGTTGGTACTTTAAAATACCTAAGTAGCATTGCTGAGACTCTAAGGTATAATTGCTAGAAACAGTTTCTTCTCTGCATGGCATCTTTGTAATGCTGCAGATCACTGGTCTCGTATCCTTTTATTGCTGTCGTTTTCCATTTCACTGTACAGGTTCTACTTTTCTTGTCATTTATACTGTAAAGCAGATGGCTGCATCCTGACATACCTTCCTAAGGTGAGATTTCAGAAATTCTCAGAGTTTATCCAGCTTTTTCTTCTGCCTGAGCAATGAGCATTACTACTGTACATTTCTGTGGGAGCAGAGGGGTCAGTTCTGAATGTTGTAAAAAATGTCTCCTCTCAGACTGTCCACACATGAAAATTACTCCCAGTTACAGTCAAGGGTGAGTTTATAGACAGGGAGCTAATCCAGGATCATCTCATGTGTCAAACTGTTTTCTAGGATCAGTATGGCAACTCACAGACCTGTTCCAGAGCAGGTTGTTTCTTCTGGAATTGCTCTGCCCAGGAGCAAGCCCGTGTCCCTTTTGCTCCTGATAACCTGGGAGATTTGCAGACAGGAGGCTGTTTTCAGGAGAGGTGGGTGATACCAGCGTGGAAATGCTACTGCCACTGAAGAATTCAACCGACTGCAGAGCTGTCATGGTCAAAGCTTGTCACCTGTCTTCTCTCAGCTATCAGGCACATGTCTGCAAGGAGCTCCACCATGGGCCGAGGTCAAACCCACTGCTACTGGCAGCAGGAGGAGACCTTGCTTGCTGAATGCTCTGAGTCAACTAAAAGGCTGTATAAATGGCATTCCTAGATGGAAAAAATAAGGTCTTTTAATAAAGTAGGAGAATTACTAGGGCTGCAGTATGTTCCGTTCTGATTTATCTGTGTGTTTGGTTTGACTTATTTTTCTTTCTAATAATCTCAACTGTTCTACAGTAGTAATACAAACCATTAATGTTTATTTGGAGATTATGACTTCAGATTGTACTGTTGATAATAAGAGAAGGAATACAACTAAAAATGTGTGTTCTTCTGTAGAAGTGTTAGTTTGTTGTTTGTGTGTGGAAGAAAATGCCAGTTGTTGGTAGACTGTTCAAGTGGTAGTCATGACAATGACTAAACAAATAACTTCCAAATGTCTTGAACTGGGTGGAAAGCTTGATGTCCAGTTCCCCTGACATATTTTTGGTTGAATCGCTCCAAGCTTGGAATGAGGGATCTTGAGTTCCTACAGATCTTGTAAAAAATTGAGATGAGTTCCTTGTAGTCCATCAAGATGTGAACACTTCACCCATTCTAGAGCTCATTTCTTTTAAGGATCTTTATATTGAACATTCACTGACATTACAGGGTCTGTAAATGTTTACATGTCTCTCCTCTACATTTTCTGGAGTTTTTGTGATACAAAGCATTAGTAGTATCATCTTCAACAGTCTCCATCAAAAATGGCAAGCTTCAAAAAATGGAACTTTTTTTTTCCCGTGCATTTTCAAATAAATGGTCACCACTGGCTCCGCTAAGAGCTTGAATGTATGAGTGTTAAAACAACCTGCCCTGTGCTGTGTTTGAAGTGAACAGGTTGAACAGGTCATTAATATCCCGTGTTCATGTTTCTCATAAGTAAACATTGCTTTGAGAAATTACACATCACCAAAGAGCACTGGTGCACTTGTCTAACGGCCCTTCGCTTTTGCAGTTTTGCAGGTTCTTTGGTTCTCTGTTGGCTGTTTGCCAGGGATCTGCAGAGTTGTTTGGGGATTTTTTGGTGAAAAGCTCTGGGGATTGCTCATTTTTCCCTAAAGGCTGATTTGCATCATTTTTAAACAAGACTAGGATATGTAGTAATATACTTCCCGCCCCCCCCCCCCCCCCCCCCCCGGGTGTATCATATGCAAATGCAATGAATTTCCATGCCTTAAGCTAAATCAGAGGTTTAGAGGAAAAATTCTTAGTTATCTTTAAATTATGTTCTGATCTGCAGTTTTATCTGCTTAATCTCGAGAAGAGAAATCATGCCATGGTCTTCTCTAGTCAACATCCAGAATAGCAGATATGCAGTCCTAGGTGAAAGAGGTCCTGGAAATAACTGTGCTTGGGGAATATCTGAATGCCACCAGTCACTTTAGCTAGACACATCTCCCTCAAATCAAAATGTTTGCAGTCATCTTAACTCCTAAACGGGAATATTGTAACACTTGCCAGTGAACCTAGGTTTGCACTAGGAGTGCTTTGTTGCTGTGGCTGCACTGATAAACAGCATCAGGAAGAGACTCTACAAACTCTTCTCATGGCAGGAAGGTAGCTCTTGCTTTGTCTCCACCACGGCGCAGTGTGCCTGGTGTGGTAAGTGATGGCTCTTTGGAGGACTGCATGAGGCACCGGAGCAGAGAGCTGGCCAAGTTAGAAATAGCCTGGTGGCCTTTTGTCTTTCACATGTATGATACCCACACACTGTTATTTGGCTTGTTTGTGACCATTGTCCGCTATGGCAACATGCTGTTTTGGCAAAGAGCCCATTTTATGAGTATTGCATTTTAAATTATTGTTGGGGTGTGCTTCTATAGAAAATCTCTGTTCCTTTTAAAAATAAATTGACTGTAAATTCCACTTGTGTTTAAGGAATTTTTTTATTCCCTTTGAGCTCTTTTCTAAGCATGAAGATGAAAATTCAAAAAATTTGTATGACAGAGGAGAAGAGTGAGGTTTTTCAGTTCCTGGGGATGATGATGAAACTGAAAAGAGAATACAGTGAGGAGCCTGAGTGTATGGGAGGTACTGTATGGTGTAAGTATTTGTTATCTTTATTGTTTGTTATTTTTAACATACTACATTATTAGGCATAGATTGTGTTTTACGAAGTATTCAGAAGGCAGGTTCTGTCTCTGAGGAGCTTGGTCAATGCCAAAGGAAACCAAAGGGGTGTCAATGTTTATCCGTAAAGTAATCACACTCATGAATGCATACCAAGTCTAGTTCAGTTCAGTAACCATAGGATCTATTTCTCTCTTACATAAAAGTTTGATGTGTTGCTCAATGAGACATCTGTAAATGGAAATGTGTTTACCCTCATTCATGCCTAATATTTTGATGCCCATAATCTCTTTATCAGGCTATTGTTTTGCTCAGTTTGACATTTAGCCCTGTATCCTTATTCTGCTTTTTCTGGTGATTGCCTTCCTGTGACGTTGCCAATTACCTACTCATAACCCAAGTCACTTCACAATACTTTCATATTTTTTTCCTGGATAGCAGCAGTTTCTTTCTGCACCGAGGACAGAAGTTGGGTGGTATCAGAGGTTATTTTTGCCACTGTATGTGAAATGACGCAAGAGAGAGTACTTCTGCTTCGGAGAGCTTTATTTCTTACATCAGAACTTAGAATAGGGAAATATAGCTGAATGTGGGGAGATGTAATTTATATCCCATCTGAGTATAAACGTGTAGACTGTCCAGCTGGAGGGCTGTCTTACATATGCTATAATGAGGCAGTACTGCTTAACAGGGCCACTGATAAAATTACTATGTAACTCCATCCCCAGAATCAGATGCAAGGCTTCAGTATGTTACTTTTGGGAGATAACATTTCATTAGCAGTCTATGTCTGTTGGAAATTTTTCTTAAGACATGGGTAACTAGAAAACCAAAATGCACTATGCACCTGCAATAACTGTTGTGCAGTTTTATGAAAGCTTTCTAGCTCAAGGATCCCGTAGTGACACAGTGGAGCTGCTGTGGAGTTTGCCACTTTGGTCATACATTTGGCCTTAGAGTCTTGTTGAGAAATCTCAGTATCACTATGCAAACACATTGTGGGGTTTAGGTCTGTCTTCCTTTCTGGCTGAGTTCTAGCAAGCTCCTTTATTCTTCTAAACCGAATTTGTGGAAGGGAACCTACATACTATAGTGGGAGCCCTTTCTAATTACCTGCCAGCACACTATAATAGGATTAATAGGTTAATCTGTAATCTTCACTCTTCCCACACTGCTCTTACTGAAGCAAAAGTATTCCGGGGGCCAGGCTGGATATAAGGTCTTTAATCCATCACCAGAGGATTCAGCTGGTCTAGGTCCAACTAGATTTTTCCTTGAGATGGCAAATCCAATGATCTGGTGCTTTTTGCTTAGATTACTCAACCAGGATGTGGGAGATGTTGAATCATATGCCTTCCCTATCTAAAAGGATTATGAACCCAGATTTGCTACTTTACAGGAAAGTCCTCCAACTCCTAAAAATAATCTTGGCCAAGATGTTTTCCAATCCTTCCTCTTAAAGTGAACCATTTTTTTTCTCAGAAAAAGAAAATCAGGAGTCTACATGCCACCTCAGTGGGCTGACCTGGATTCCAGACGATGTTTATCAAATATGTAGTACAAGAAATTTGGCCCTTGGGCAGAAATAGAAAGTGATTCCCAGGGACCACTCTGACCTCAGAGCTGTTGGGTAAGCCTGGACAGGGGTGAGGGCCTTGCTTCCTCTGTGGGGTTGCCTTCTGGGAGGAAGAGCTGGACTGTATGGTGAAACCCAGAAGGGTTGGCTATCAGATCCTCCCCGGCAAAGGGTCCTGGCTGCCCAGGAGAGGCTCCTGCTTTCCGAGGAGGAATAGCTCCTCTCCCTGGAGTTTCTTATGGGCTGGTGCAAGAGCTCCTCACTTATCTCTTTCTCCACAGGGGTTCTGCCTGTGCCTGGCAGGGGAACACCGCAGCTCCGCCTGCTCCAGTCAGGCGCTGCTCACTGGTATCGCTTGTCCAAAATGCAGAATTCACTCTGTTTCCCCCGGTGATGTTAAAAACACATATGAAACTAAATGTTAAAAATAAAAACTGGAAGCAGTCTAGCTGAACCGCTCTGATCTGAAAAACCCCTGGCTTTTCCCTACACCTTAGGCTGCATGTGGCGGTGGCAATTCTGGTATGGAGAGGGAATGTGTTGGGTATCTCCCTTTGTACTTTAGCTCTGCAGCATCAAGTGTCACTCCCTGCTGTTCTTACTTTGATCTTCTTCATTGTTATTTATAAATGCTCAAATCTTGGGATTTCTGTGGTCTACTTTTTTCTGATACTGCTTGTCTGGGCTTGTCAGGATGAAGTGCTTAGACTTTCAAAACATGTCTACATGAATGCAGCAAAGTGTGTTTACCTTATTCCTTGTGAATACAGTAAGCACTGGCAAACAAACAGAGCAAAGACTTTGGTCAGAATTCCCGGCACATCTAAGAAAGAATAAAAAAACCTTTTGTGTTTCATTTCACAGTGATTTCATTATGTATTTGTAACAGTCTATGCAAAATTTCTGGTGTGAAATTGCATGTTTTATACATTTTGTAAAACTTCAACTTTCTAAAATTTTCTTTTATTTTCTTTTTTTTTTTAATAAAAGGCATTTTTAGAAGTCATATAGAAGACATTCCTTGGAGACTCCTATGCGGTTATCAGCTATGTGCTATGTCTCCCATTAGATGTTATATCTCTCAATTGGCCTGGGTGCCACATGCCTATTTAGTGAAATCCACTGCTTTCTGCCTGACATTTAGCATGTGTTTCCACAAATGTTATGAGCTGATATTAATGTGGGAAAGATGCTACCAAAAAGAGTGTCACTGCCAATTCATAGTCTGACTTCTGCCACGAGTCACTTTTTCTCACCACCTCCCATGTGTGTCAGCGCTGGCATTTGAGCAGTTGTGTCAGACTGGGGTGAGGATCTAGTTGGAAGCTAAGCCGCCAGAGGAATTTAATAAAAAACACTTTTCATTGGGATCCAGTCTGTGATCTGAGTCACTGTGTGTCTGCCCAAACGTTTGTGTCGGTATAATGGAGTCAGCTGCAGTGCCCGACTCCTAGGACTGTACCAATAACAGATAATAAGAACCACCATGGCTTTGTGTTGAACATGAAAAATGTTTTACCTCATCTCAAAATAACATTCACATCTCCAAAGCAGCACAGCACATACTCTTGAAACAAGATTCAGAAAAAGAGAAAGTTTTAAGACACTGATGTTTTCATCATTTTTTATTAACAGACAAAGCTAGTAGCTAAATTCAGTTTGAATTCATGAGGACTCTTGTCTCCTCACCTGTCTTCAGCTCCAGATGTTTTGGACACATCTGCTATTTTCTGAATGTTCTTTTTAGCCAGCCCTACCCCATTTGCCCACAGAAAGCCATTGCACAGGTTTTATGCTGTTGTAACTCCACTGATTTTGACAGAACTCCTCTGGCCTGATGAAAGAGCAAAGAGAGTCAAGCTGAGCTGAAGAGTTTTGCAGCCACAGGCCACTGTCAGTGCATGCTTTGCCGTCTGAACAGGTAAGTCCACAGTTGATCATTTTTTCTACTAAGCAGGTTGCAAGACCCTGCAGACTGCAAATTCATGAGCTCCTAACCTCTGGAAAGCGGAGCTTTTCAAAGGAGTGTTGGTGCGTGAACAGATGGTGTAGCCAGAGCTCCCAGTGCTCTTGGGTCTACTGAGAATCTCTGCAGAATCAAAAGCCTCCAAACAGTCAGCAAAACAAAGCTGATGTTTTCTGGCTTCTGACGATGATAGGAAATGCATGGGAGGCTCCTTTCACATCTCTAGAATTCCATTACTTTTTATTTCATGTTTCATAGCTTCCTTAATGTGTTGAGCAAATTTTTGTATATTGTTTCAGAGAAGCGGTCACAGGGGTAATAAAAATATCTGCTTCTCAAAAGGGAAAGATCAGTGTCACACAAAGGGAAAGCTGTTTTGAAACTTTCTCAGTGGTATGGTAAAATTACTGTAAGAGTGTGAACTCAATGGCAACATTTTTCATTTTGAACCTGACACTTTCTTACATGTAAAAGGAGAAACAGGCAAATGGATAAAGTGGGAAATGGCTTCTACCATCCCTCCTCCTTTTTGTACAATTTGTTCACTCTCTTCTGAGCTTCAGCTTCTTCTCATCAAGCTTTGAGAAAACTTTTCTAAAAGTAGTACCATCAGAAGAAAGGCTAGTATAGTAAGAAATATATCTAGCTTCTTCAGCTACCACAAGGAAGAAAACAAGTCAGATCATATCAGAAAAGGAGGAATTACCAGTCCCAAATGTAAGATGACATCTGCTTGAAATGCTTTGCTTGCCATTGACGCAGGACACTTCTTTGCCAGGGCACAAAGTCACTCTGCCTGTTCTGCCACCTTCCTCCTTTGAGTTAGCCCCTTAAGTCAGCCCTCTAGTAATCTTGACATAGCCTGGAGTAACATGAAGAGTGTAATGTTTAAATGTCACAAAGTACACAGAGGGGCCATGACATTTCATAATTCTGAAATAAAGTCCCAGGTTTTTTGAAGTGACAAGCCTTTTGTTTTGAAATAAATGGCCACTTGCCGGAAGTGATACCTTTTTTCAAAGATTTTGAAATAGACTTTTCTTTAATTTGAAAAAAATGTTGAAACTTTTAATTGGTTCAATAAGGTCCTTTTCCTGAATAGCTCCTCCTGACATCTGTGGGAATCTGTAATCCCATAGTGCAATGTCTCCTGAAGTTTGCTTTTAATTCCCTACTGATAACGTCTACTTTTTGTATCCTCAACCCCCTCCCTGCACTTAGGTTCACTTTTGCCAAAATGTCTTTTCCCCAAAGTCAGTTTTTGCTCGGGATGTTCCTTTATGCACATGCAGTAGACTTCCTTTCAGTGTTAATACAGCATCACACTGTAAAGTTCAGACAATTTCAGGTAGCCCTGACATTGACCTGGCCTGAAAAAGCCATGGGATGCCATTTCCTTGGTTAGCATCTGATGCTATTTTTTTTCCTGATAGAGCACTGGCAAAGCCTTTTGTAGTGGCTTGTGCAGGTATTTATTCTACTTCTGCTCTTTCCTGTTTTATTTTTCTCTTTTGCATTTGGCTTTAGTGCTTCTAACCTATCATTCTCAAGCAAGAGTTTATCAGGGAAAAAAAGGTCACATGAAAAGCATCCTTATGTTACACTACCGCAAGCCAAGGCTACTCTGCAGCCTTGCAAAAGAAATATCAGTGACAGTTTTGCATCACCTTTATTTTCTTCCCTTCAGTTGACTAGAATGGTTTTAGTAAATCAGAAATTATTTATGTGAAACAGAAAATATTCCTTTCTAGCTAAGAATGCTCTAAATAATCACAAGTGGCTCCTGGCATCTCCAAATTGTAGGACAGCTGTGATAGCTGCTCAACTTTCTTGTCTTGACCAGAAAGTGAATTAGGGATGAGAATCTAGAATGTTTTTTTCCTTTGTGCTAAGATTGGGCACATTTGAAGAGGTGGCTGTTTACAAACTTACTGTATATTAGGTGACATGTAACTGATCATTACAGGGGTCTATCGAATCATGATGACCCTTGCTCTGGACTTTGCTTGGTTGCAATGCTGCATGGATGATGTTACACCTCAAATGTAAATGCCCTGGGGCCAGGGACTGCTGGCATTGGGGCCTGCCTCTGTAATTCTGCAGGGCCTGGTCAGCACCAAGTGTTGCCACAAAGCAGATAATTAAGAATCCACAGTGAGACTTTCTGAACCACAGCTCCCATCATCTTGGTTATTGTCCTCAGTGACACAGCTGCCCTCTTCCTGATGCAGAAAAGGAGCGTAATTTCTTCAGCTATACCCCATACATATAGAATAGACAGTATTTATACTATACTATAGTATGGGCAGCTGTACTATATGTCAGCTATACTGACAGTGACAGCAGCAAGGGGGTGCTGGAGCTGGTTAGAGATCCGGGGGCATTCCAGTCCCTTGAGCTCAAGCACCCTCGAGCTGATTCACAGCAAAGCTGCTGAAAACTCAAGATGGTGTTTTACAGACACAGAGTGAGAAGGAATCGGCTCTTCTCCCTGCTGTGAGACAGACAGCAACTATGATCATGCTCCACTTTGTAGTGGAGAAACTCTGGCAGAGGGATGGTCTCTACTGTAAATTTTAGCCATGGCTCTGAAAGGAGCCACGTGGTGATCTCAGGCACTTCACCTGGCCTGGAATTGTTCTTGAATATTCACCAATGGAGCCACGTTGTGAATACCAGCTTGAGACATTTAAGTGTCTCTGTTCACATTTCCGTTTCTCCAGCTCCTTTCAGTGTTATCTTAGATGTGGGAGATCTGCAAACAGGTGCTTAGCCCCATGTTTGTGACTAATCCTGTTGACACTGATGGTGACACTAGGCTCACACAGCAGTGGATGAGGATGTCCACCAGCCCAGGGTTCTGCTATGACAAAGCTTTTTTAAAGGTATGTTTTCTGAAGCCTTTAGCATCAGTGCACATTTCTCAGTACACACGGAGCCAGCAGATGTAGTTATCTTTCTCTCAGTCAGAATTTTATGCAACATGGCAGGAATATGTTAAATGTTTCCTGAAAATAAATGAAAGCTTTACAGACTGAGCAAGAGAACACCAAGAAAAAAAAACCCAAACAACATAATATCCCAGCATAAAACATCATACTTAGGCATAGATTTAGTTGGGTTTACGTAAATAATGTAGTCTTATCCTGTTACAACTAACCATTCACATTCACATGGTTTGCAGAATTCTTCTCTGCTGGCTTCTAACTTTCCAGTCTTATGCATTTTATTCATTACAGTTAGTTTACAGTACTGATAAATCTAATTTTTGACAATTCATACCACGTAGGTACCATTTTTCCTAACTAAGTAGCAGTGCCCACAAAATGTAGCTTTTAATCTTATTGTTCTTACCATTGAGCTACAACAGAAGGTTGGGGTTATTGTTGTTGGCGGTTTTTTCTTGTGTGATGTTTTGGACTTTTTAAACAATAGTTTTGTAAGGGACTGAGCAGATGAAAGAGTTACATCTGGTTTAAATTTCTAGGATGAAATTTCAGAATTTTCACTTGATATGTGGTAGGATGTTTACGGTATGTTTTCAGCAGAGGATCAGGGATTTTATTTACAACTCTATTTGAACTTATAAAATGAAACTGTTTAAATGTGGAGTATCACATTAAAAATTGTTTAAAAATCTATTTTTTAAAAAATCTATTTCTATGTGTAGAATTCTTAAAGACTACAGGAAAAAAGATTTTCTTGTGTAGGCACCTCTTGTACCAAGGGATTTTTGCCACTTCAAGAACTGTTCAAGAAGTGTTCAAGAAAATTGGGAGAAGGCCAACTAAGTCCATCTTGCTGATATTCCCCATATTGCAAAACTATTTTAGCTACGGGTACTATAATAGCAGTACTGGTAACTGTTTTGCTGGGAATGCTGATTGAAAAGAATAACGCAACTGGGATAAACAGACATGTCTCAACAAAGAGAGATTAGAAGTAAATTTAAAACTCACCTATTGGTAGCTAACTCCTTATCCATGCTTTCACCTCTTCTCCTCACTGTTTTTCCAGCTATCAACTCACTGCAGAGCTATGGCAGCATTTTGGATCCCCATGACCTAACGGATAAGCTCTGACATTAAAGATATAGTTGAAGAAATTACTGCCTCCACAGCTATGAACATACTGCCATCTAAGTTTGTCCCTTTTTGCGCACTTTTGGGATGATCATAAGTAATTTTGGATCTCAAACGTGTCATTATTTTTCTGCCTCTTCTGCTGTTCAAAATACAGTGAGTCTGGCATTTTTCCAGAAAACTCCTGGATTATTGTGGGGCAAAGTGTGCCTATGCATTTTGGAGGGACTGGTACATGGAAGCACAGCCCTGGTAGCAAGTACTGATAATTTCAGTCCTCTCAAATGAGGACAGTGACACATGTATGAAGAAAAGCAAATCTGGGCCTTTTAGTTATGAAGGTGGGGGAGAGGAGGTGACCCAGGCAGTCTTATGTGGTTGGCTGCAATGGTATGCAAAGCTCTCAAGAAAATTTTGGATGAAACAAATAGGGTTGGGAGGTGAACAGGATAAAATGAAACATGTCCTTACAACGTTGGATTGTGTCAGCCCAATAGACTCGTTGAGAAGCTATTTCCCACACAAGGGAAACATACGTTTCCTTCCTGGGAACTTCAGTTAAGCCTTTTCATGGAGTCTTGTGGGATTCAGTGATGAGGGAGCTGTGAGAAAACAGGGATTAGGTGTGCACAGAGCTGGCTAAAGGAGAGAGAGCATGCTGAGTGTTAATAAGTACATAGTGAGGAAGGAATTAATGAGCTGGATGCTGTGATGGCAGCAAATAAGCTAGATGGAAATAACTGTGGAAGGGAAGGACCCTGGTGTACACGGTGGATATGCTGCTAAATGTGGTCTTAGAGGGGTCTGGTGAGGTGTATCCGGCAGAAAAGAGGAAAGCTTACTGCCCTGATTCAAAGACTTTTGAGATTTCATGTATGTTTTGCTCATGCTTCTGACTGCCTATGTTCAAAAAAGATGGACTGAGACTGAAGGGTGCCCAGAATGGTTAGAGGGATGGAGAGCTTTGTGCTGGAAAGGAGCTGGGATGTGGACACTGTGTTTAGTCTAGCAAAACAAACCCTCGGAGGAGATCAAGACTGCTTCCTATTAGCAGTGCAAATACCAGAGAGGACTCCAATGAACATGTGGGACTAACCTAGATGTGAACAGAAATGTGTGTTTCCAATGACAAAGTGCTTCCCAAACATGGAACAAATTCCCTGACCATGGAACAAATTTCCTAACCAGAATAAAGTTTCGCAGTGGTCAAGCACTGGCATAGGTGCCCAGAGGCTGTTGATTCTCCATCCTTGGAAGTGTCCAAAGCTTGACTGGAGGAGACACTGAGGAACTTGATCCCACTTTGAACTGGATGTTTAAGTAAGGGGGTAACCTATATGACCTCCAGAGGTGCCTTCCACGTGAATGATCCCATGCTCCATCAGAACAAAGAAGCTCCCAGACTCTTTCATGGCGAATTAGTGAGAATCAGAAGGAAAGAAAGGAAAATTCCTCAAAATCCAAAATGCTGTCAAGGCAAACCTTTACAACAGGATTCTCTTCTGCATGTAGGTGGTAGGAAGAAAAAAGACCTGAAGACCAGGGTGTTCTTTCCAGGCTGTGAGCCTTACAGGGAAGACATGCAGGGACAAGACAGAACATGCCTTTCCAGATCTTTTAGTATTTGGATCTCACAGCTTAGCAGCAGCAATGATGCCTTCTCAGCATTTTTTGATACAGAGGAACTTTGCAAATAATTGATTGGTTTTATCACTCATTTCCTCAATATATTTTCACAAGGTTTAGGGTATTTTGCAGGAGAGCTGAGAATGGCCAAGTAATGAGCAAAAAGAGGTGCTGAGGGTTGGGAAAAATCTTATTTTTCAGTGAAAAAAAGTACAGCTGAGACAGAATGAGGATATAGAAAAGGAGTTGGGGCAGGGGGAAATGAAAGAACCGAAAGAGAATTAAAGGGAAGAAGGAGAAATAGGAGGCCAAGAGAAATCCAGATTTGCTAAAGAGATTTACAAAATTGGATTTCTTTGGCAGGTCCAATGGCACAGCCTCTCCTAAATCATTTCGAAAGTGAAATGAAGTGAGGAAGCAAAATTGACCTGGTTTTTATTTTTTAATCATGGAATTACAGAGCTTGCAAAAGATGGGGCACTAGCTTGGGCAGAGTCAACAACAACAATTTGACTCAGCTCTCTCTCCCTAACGCCTTGTCTTCTCCAGTGAGTCTACACAAGTTGGTAGGACCATCTCTAGGGGAAAGAGGCAATTGATTGATCAGGCCCATTGATCCCTGAGACTAGCAGGAAAGATTCCTTTATTGTTTATAACTTAGTTTTCTGCCAATGTCATTCCACTGAAATAAATGCGGACAATTTGACTTTTAGTCTAGTAGGCCTACTATTAACACAGAAATACATGTGCAAGGACTGGGCTGATACTTTACTGAGCTCAACAGAAATATTGTAATTGGATGCCCAGGAAAACATTTTTTAAAATAATTGTTTGGTTTTAGTTTTTTTCACATTGAAGTAGCAGGCAAAAAAATAAATATACAGGGGAAAATGGAGTAATTTAAAATATATTTTCATGTGAAAGGGTATCTTATTTACTGCTTGTGTTTGTATCTGAAAGGAAGAATTTCATATGCTTTTGGTAATCTGTAGACTGAGCTACAACTGTTGTTTCTGATGCTAAAGAAGTACACAATGAGTTGTGTGAATTCCAGTGACTAAGGCTCAGCTTGCCCTAAGCTACGTATCTAAAAGATAAGTATAAACCTTCACTGAGTCATGATACAATTCTCCTGGTATGGCCAATGGGATGCACATTGAAAAGCTGCAAGTCTTGGCGTCTGTATACCCGAAGGTGCAAGATGTGTATAATTCTGCAACCTCTCCCTGTAGCTTTTTGATTTTGCATGTGGATACATTGGTTCAGCGTTGTACTGAGAGCCAGGGCACAGCTTTGTGTCTCCTGGTACCCTGCAATCTGCTGCCTTTGAGGTGACCGTCTCCCTCGCATAGGTGGCTCAGTGTGACCCAGGTTGCTTGCAGCACACGCCCCAGTACTGCTGCTCTCAGCCTGCATTGTGAGCTCTGCACATGTAATACTGGGTGTGTGTGTGTGTGTGTACAGGGGGTGCTGCTTGCTGAGGTGGCAGATACCCTGCTTTCCCAGCACAGCCATGGGCAGGGACACAGGTCTGAGCACTGAAACAAAAACCTCCCCAGGAAAAAAATGTTTGAATCGTTTGGAAATGCCCAGAGGCAGACAACGGCATATGGGCTGGCATCAGTCCAGGGGCTCAAAGACCCAGGGCAGTTACGCACATGTTGAAGGAGACACGTCATTCTGGGGAAGGCATCAAACACTTTCGGTTAGATTGCCTGACACCCGCGGACACAGCAATAGAGAAGTATGCTAGTTTGGCAGTTGGATGCTGCAAGAGAGGCCAAGTGAAAACTGAAATGTGTCCATGCTTGTACAGAAGAGGAATTCTCAGATGCTTTCTTCCACTTTTCTCGCACACTTGTTTCCTTTTTTCACTATGGTCAAGACAGAGTAGCTGTCTCATAAACAATAACCTCAATCAGCTGCAGATGTTCACCTCTGATAATGTCTTTACATTGCACACCTTTCCTGTCAGGACATGTTGTCTTTCTCACCACAGTTACAGTTGGTAGGATTGATACTGTGAGTGGCTAAAAATTTGGCTTGCATCCTCTTCTGAACTCTCCAGTCTTGGAGGATCACCTCTTGAATACATCCTTGCTACTACTCTTTCCAATATCTCCTTTTCCACTTTAGGAGCGCTCAGTCACAAGTGGTCTCTGGGTCTATCTCCTGCAGTGTGGTTTCTGCATCCCAAGACCTTCCCCTATCTGATCGACCTTTCCCGGGTGGACTGGCTGTCCTTCTCCACACCTGAGCCTTCTGGCTGTGGCTTGTCTGTCTTAGTGAAGGATGCAATGTAGCTTGAAGACAGTGCTGCTGCAGCACACCCAAAAACCAGTGAAAGGAAAGCTGTACTAGCTCCAGAATGCCAAGGACTCCTCTGCAGGGGCTTGAATCCAGTGCTGGACCTGACTACTACTGCCTTGCAAAGACCAGTGCCACTTCAGGAGGTGAGGGTCATGGCCGGAGCATGGTACTTTGTGGAGGAAGAGAGAGTAAGGTGTGTGGTCTGAACTTGGTGTGCATGGAGGCAGCAAAGGGGAGGAAGTGCCTGGGGACTGGGTTGGAAGTAAGCCCACAGGGACAGGGGGAAGTTTCCCCAAGTGCTATAAGAAGAGTCAGCCGCTGGCAGCATCACCAGCCTCATGTGGGCTGTATGGTGGGTGGATCTCAGGGACCACAGACACACCTAACAAGCAGCAATGATTACTACAGATGGCAGTTGTGTTCCTGATGTGCATTCACTGTTGGGAGAGGCCAGCATTGCTTCAGGAGAAGCAGAGATTTGAATACTGAAGGAAAGAGAAGAATGAATTAAATAAATCAATGACAGGCTGTGTCTCTAGTAGTGAAGATGCCAGAGGCTGCCAAAGGCTGTCCCTGGGTAAGGAAACTCAGGCCTCTATGTCATTCAATTATCACGGTATACCTGGCCCCACTTCAGGCTAAGGCTAGGACCAATCAAGACCACTCCTAATAGGAAGTTTGTGGACACCCATTCTGTTTTGGAAGGTGAGATGGTTTAATAATGTTCACATATGGGCTTCAGTGCCTGAGAATGGTTTTAGTCACACTTAATTCACTAGCAAAGTTGTAGCATTAGATGTTGGTAAAGTTTCTGACACCTAGAGTAAGCCAATCCTGGCCAAACTGCCTAAGAAATGAGAAATCCCAAGCATGAAGTTATTGAGCCATTCTACTGCATTAAGTGATAACTTGACTTGTTTGGCTCCTACCTTGTAATCACCCCAAGCCTGTACTTATCACCTTTGCCATGTACTGCCACAGCCTGCCTTTGTTTTTCTGACCAGTTGTGCCAAAGACAGCTGTGACACTTCTCAGCAGCCAAAGGGTGCAGTGTAGCAAGCACTCATAGCCTAGGCACACCACTGGAATGCACAGCCCATGTTTGCAACCCAGCGCTGGGATCTGCCCTTCTCATGAGACCCAGCAGAGACCTGGCTGCATCAGCTAAAGTGCCAGATGTATCCTCCATTGTGTCATCCCATGCTTACAGTGAAGAAGTCTAAGTTTTCATTAGCACTGTTGGAGAGACACCAGCGGTCTGTGATAGGTCAGTCCTTGGCCAGCTCTCAGGGGAAGGACTGTCAGTGATGATGGACACAGGACAGTTTCACTACACAAGAAAGCAGGGGACAGTGTGGAGTTTGAAATATTAGAAACATCTGGCCACACAGAGTCTTTTCAGGAGAGTCTGGTCTGAGATGACCCATAGTGAACAAGGTCTTTACCAAAATCCCCTTGTAAAATGGGCCGGCAGAGATGCACTGCCAGGTGTGGAAGTTTGAATGGTATTGCAGCTTCTGGGTCAGATTTTGCTGCAATGATTTCTGGATGACAGGCATTATAATAGAAGCCCCAGTCACTTCAGTGTAATTACCTGGGCTGTGAGCATAGGCTCCAGTAAGCACAGACTCCATAGGCTCAAGGTCAGGGAAGCTTGTGCTTCAGTTAGCCTCTATTCAAGACAACTTTATTCAAGACAAATCAATTAAATGCACAAAGAAGTCAAAGCATATGCCTAAGATCCATTGAAATTGAATCCCATGTTTTAAATGATTTCATGATCCTGCTTAGTCCAGTTGCTGTTTCAATTATTACCTCATGAAATAATTCTCTCCGTACTAAGCTAGAATTACAGCCCTGTAATTTAGGGACCAGACTTTACACCTGAATGCCTAAAAATATCAAAATAGCTATTATAAACCCAAGTTATACAACTTGACTTTGCACCTCTGCTACACATAGTGAAGGAACAACAGGAAAAAAAATTAGAGAAAAAATTATTAGGAGAGATGTTTGCCCTCCAGCTGGACTATGTTCTTGTAAAAGCAATTATCTGCGTCAAAGTGATCTAAACAGAGCAATCAGCAAAGGAAATTAAAACTGTCATTCTTTGACATAGAATACCACTTGATAAGAATGCAGAACAGCTGTAATCTGAATGAGCCACCTAATACTTAATTTTTCATGTCCTTTTACAGACTTCACAATAGTATTACTAGCCTATGGCTCTTGTCTGGCAATTAAATGGTTAGCGCTGGTAAATGATTTCTGCCATTTAAAAATGTATTTTTCATATTATCTTGAAAAACAGGATCAACTGTAACTGGTAACTGCTTTTGGAACGTGAATCGCCTTCTAAGTCTTCTGAGAAAAGGAAATGCAATTTCCAGGCCCTAGTCCTAGAAAAGCAAAAAACGAAACAAACTCACTTGTGTATTATGTGCATGTTTTTAGAGATTAAGTTTTGCTCGTTATTTTTTCCACTTCATCTATAAGTATAAGTTAAAGTATACTTTAAAATTGAAATTAAAAAAAAAAAAAAAAAAGACAAAACTCCTCCATGCAATTAAGTCAAACCCTGTTCTCATTTTGGCCTGTCTGCTTACATAGTTTTAGAAAAGAAGATCTTGGCAAGTGAAGAAGCTAAAGTTTTCCCATTTTAAAATGCTTTCTTTCTTCCATTTTCAGTATCCTTTCAGGCAAGTTTACAAGAACTATTTCCAATTTTCTTAGAGCTGCTAAAACACATTCCTCTGCCCCTCACTCCACTTCATGCCCTGCACTGAACAGATCTTACCTTGACAAACATTTTCACTGCCTTCTCCTTTGGACTTGAAGGTGCAAACAACATACAGGAGCCATGGTGCAAGTCAGGTGAGGAAATGCTCTCTTAGCTACTGCTCCAAAATGGAAAGAAAAATACCCTTCCCATCCCTTAGGACAAAATGGCAGTGCGAGCACATGCTGCTGCACCAGCCTGGGTACCGGTGCTGCCAAAGGGGATGTCAGGGGAGGATTCTGCCTAGAGATGGACAGAGTGAGAGGATCCTCACCTCTTTTTTTCCCCCTCCACTTGAGACTCCTCAGACAAACTCACCACCTTTCTACTCTATTTCCCAGTCTCCTAAGGAAGGGAACTAAATTAGCTAATGCCATTTGTCCCCTTCTGTTCTGTACTGCAGCATAAAGCCTACCAGGATGATACAATAGCAACATTACTACTCTCACACCATGCATTAAACAAGCATCACAGAGAGCAAGAGTCTAAATACATAACAAATATTTGTTTCTTCCTAAATTTGCTTTACTGGGTTTGAGCCTCTGGGGCATATTTAGCTGTTTTTCAAACTCCTATCTATCAACACAAGGCTTTACAATTGCTTTACTGTTATTGCTATTATATGTGAAAGTCCAGTCCACCTTAAGGATTCTGAGGAGAATATGGCTCTTACAATGGTACCACTCATAATGGAACTCTTAATAAAGTACTGGGTGCTCATGAGGCTCTGAAGTGAATGCTGTAAAGAAATTATTGCCCTCAGCATGATTGTAGTCATTCTCTCTGAAGATAAATTGCCTAAGGAGGAAAATACAAGGCAGCTAGATTTGCTATTATATTTCAATATAAAATATGCATGGAACATTACTGGCACAGCAAAGTTAAACACCCTGTCAACCATAAGGACCTCAGTCCACCCTTCAACTGAGGAAACATATTTGCTGGCATCAGTCTAGTTTAGCTGGGGTTTGCTCCATAAAATCTCAAATGTTTCTTTTCTCTTTCTGCCATTTACAGTACTAATGCATGGTAAGAATTAATGAAAGTCATAACTTTCAAGAATTGAAAATTCCTGAGGAAAAGTATAATTCTGCTTCTTGGCTGCATTCAGAGTCTTCTGTGGTGTGAGGGAATCTGAGATTCTCCATTCAGTAATGTTCATAGTGTGTTTGGGAGTTAGTAAATGCGTAGGGAGAGATTTTCAAAAGAATAAATAACAGCGATGGGGCTGTCTCCCATGGGTGTTACAACTGCGCTTGATCGAATTTCTGAAGCCAGGGTGCTTCCTTTGCTCTTCTCCAGGCAGCTGCCCAGGCTGATGTGGTGGTAAGAGCCCTGATCTCCTTAGGGCATTCTCCTAGGCATAACCTCATAAATGTCACAGATGAAGAGGCGAGAGACCTGCCCAAGAGTGTGGGTGATCTGCCCTTAGGAGGAGACCAGGACCTGACTGGGAGCCAAAACTCACCAGGGTTTGTCCTTTTTACACCTGAGCATTATGACTTGCTGCTTTGCTGTTGTGCCCATTCTGCCTTTGTCCTTCCCCCGTGGGACCACAAACTTGTTCTCTGGGCACTGCTACCATGCTTAGGAAAGACCTTGAAGGATTGACCCTCACTACAAATTATGCAATAAAAGACTTGAGCTCTTTGGGACATCTGGTATAACTTCAGCTTCTTGTCACCTTGTTACAGCCCAGAAGCATCTGAGATGATTTGTCAGTCTTTTCTTCCAGCCTGGCACATTTTTCAGAGTTTGTAAACAGCCACTTTCATCAGTGAGCCTGTCATGATATACTGTAACATGAGAAGAACTACACAGGGACATTAATTTCAACTACCTATCAAACAAAAGTCCGTGTAGAGATTCTCAAGGGGTTTTTTTATGTCTCCTTGGTATTGTCTTGCAGTTCGTTTTGAGGTTTTGGAGATCAGTGTTTTATCTTTGGACCAAAGCAAAGGAATGGCAATGCAAGTGAGTCAGTAGACGGGTGAATAGAATGAAAATTTTGTCTTAGACTGAATTTTGATGTGCATTCAACCTAACAGATAGCCCCCAACAAACAGAAACATGTGGTGAGATAATGGATTTCAGCTGCAATGGTTTCCAGATCTGGTTCACGCCTGTGCTGCTGATGGAGAGGGGGCAAAAGAAAGGGGGAAGAAGATGAACAGGGATGGGAATAAGCAATGTGGGACTGGAGAGGTTATTGCTATCTTTTTGTTCTGGCATAGACCCTTTCTTAACATGTGGTAAGCTATAGGCTCTGTTTTAGTTAGCACTGTAGAAAGGGCTACTTTTCAGAGAGGACTTCTAAGAGGAGAAGATATGGGCAGCTTTGAGTTTGCATGCACAGCTGTCCCCAGGAGAGACACCAGTGAAGTCATGGTGGTCCTTGGATGACCTCTGGCAGTCTGGGCTGGAAACTGTGCTGCTCAGACAGGACAGAAACCAGGGCCTGAGCCAGAAGCCTAGCTACATCTGTGAGTATGCAGTCATGCCTAGTGATTGCAAAGTTGAATTTAACTCACTCCTATAATTTCAGCTGTAAGGACTGGTAAGGCTTCCCACAGCCGATTTCTTGGCTCATCCTCTGGTAGTGGCCCAACACCAACAGTGTATTCTAACACGTCGCCAGGGTTTGTCAGCAGAAATTTAGGGAAAAAAACCCACCAGCTTTGCTCATGTTAATCTTTCAGAAGAAGTTAGAGTGCTGAGCAATGAGGCTTAAAAGAGAAGAACAGCAAGAAAGAAAGAGTGATTGTTCACCATGACTGATGAAAATAACACTGCATATCCCAGCTTGAGTTTCATGGACTTGTAGTAAATCCATTAATCCATCCAGTAAAGAAAAAACCTCACAGTTTTGCATATTGCACTGTTTCAAATTAATGAGAGCATCATTTTGTCTTCACCAAATCCTCCTTTGTCATGCTGTTTGCCACACAAATGACCCAGAAACAGCATGTAATTACCCAGGTCTCTGTGGTGACTAGGTCATGTAATCACACCTGCCTTCACTGTCACCATATATCACCTTTCCCTTGCCCGCTATTTAATTTTATTTAGGTTTTATTTAGGCTATTTTACTTAGGTTCCCTTTTCTACTTACCTGCTGCCTATTGTCTGTATCTTGGGTTATAAAATTTAGGGGGGGGAAGTCAGCTTCCCCGTGAGTTATAGACTGCCACTGACTATGAGATTTACTTCTGGCTGGGATTTTCAGACTATCATGTAACATCAAATGGTGAAAAGAAAAACACTATGTAGGTCCATCTGAAGGGAAAATTAACATTTCCTGAAAGGTGAGCAGGATCGCCTAAAAGTCTGAAAAACTTTAACTCATGTTCTGAGTTAGTACTTGGGTACCATTCGTTGATCTGCAGCACCACTGGAAGCAAATCAGACAGGAGGGAGCAATTGGATAACATCCTACCCTTGCAATATGTTACTCCTATCTTCTTTTGACTCCATGAGATGAAAGGTCAAGTTAGGTGACCATCTTGGAAACACACTTCATTGCTCCAGTGCCTTTGTGGCGGTTCTCAGAAGAGCTAACACATGATTTTTTAGAAGTTTTATTCTTTTTCCTGAGGGATCTTCCCCTAAAACCACCACTGAGTATAGGGCTGCAGTACTATGAGGTTTCCTTCCTCACATTTTTTTTTCCCGTGGAAAAGCTGGTGATCCAGGTCTGTGTTACTATGAATTTAGACTACGGTATATGTTGGAGGGCTCATCTGTGTTTCACCGTCCTGTTTTTCTAGGACCACACCACAGGAGCTATCACAGAAAGTGCCAAAAAGCACTTCATAAAAAGGGCAACAATGTAATCTGTACCATTTCTGCTGTGCAGTCTAAATCTATACTGATCTTTGTATGCGATCACCTTATTCCCAGATGCTCAATTGTTAAATGAATGCTGGAGGGAAGGATGAAGGTAGCAGCCCAAATCCCAGTTTTCCCTGACTCACTGCTCTGTCCTGGCCATGTCCTACAGCTGCTTCCAAGCAAGTAATGTTTTCTGCTGAGTCACAGTATTACAAGGCATTTTTCCCCTTGTGATTAATCCCTTCTTCAAACCAGAGAAGAAACAGCAAACCTGATTCTGATTTCTGCTCTCCTCTGCCCTGGGGAAGGTGCCTGGATCATGAAAAACGTGAATTCTCCTCTGTTTTGTATCACCTCCCCCTTTCTCTTGGCTCCTGCTCGCACCCAGCCTTATTTCTGGTGTATGGGAACCACCACAGCTGCCTTAGTTATAACCTCCAGTTATCCCACTTACTATCCATCTTATTAACCAGCTTCTGCCAGAGGATGGCTGGAAGTGCTTTTTATGGGGATTTCCTTTGGTGTGAACTGCTGTAGTAGCAAAGTGCTTGTAGTAGTCCTGCTGCCTTTGCTCCTCTTACTGTATGTTGCAACAGTGTGCAGAGCAGTTTCCACACACCGTCACATGTTAAATCACTCTTGACATCAGCGGATAAGTTTTCCAGAGCCTGCAGCCCAGCCCCAACCAAGCTGGGACAGGAATCTGGGTCCTGAGCCGCATTTTCTCACTAAAGTGTTATGAAACACTTTGGACTTGTAACATCTCTGGGCTGACATCACTTTATCTGCAGAGCAAGGCCACTGAGGTGCGCACTGACCTCCAGAGGCACGGAGCTAGAGGCATCTATTTTCAGCAATAGCAAACAGTATGTACTCAGTATGAGCCGGTCAAACTCAAAAGCAAACCATGAGGGTCAAACCCTGCTTTTAATAAACCAGGTGCCAAAATGGGGCAGTGATTTATTTTTCCATTTATCACATGTTTCAGAGAGAAAAGTGTTGGGTTTTTATTTTTTAGGGGCTAAGATTCTGTGGAAAACTTATCCAGTGAAATCTGTGTGCTTGCCCTAAGTAATATAACATGGTTAATGCTGCAGGACACCAGCATGCATCGGGCACCTGATGGCACCATAGCTTGGCCAAACGTTGCAGTCTCGAGGTCTGTGTTTGTGGTAGGTGGTGTCACTTCTGCAGCTGGAGAGGGAAGGCAAAGTTACTTTCAGTTAGAGACTTGTGGCCAGGGCTTGATTAAAAGTTAAAAAAATACAGAGCAGTACAAGTGGTAAATCATAGTTATAGAAAAATAAGCATTCATAAACACATTGGAGAGCAATCAAAATTTAGCTGTACTTGAAACACAATCCCTAATTTCCTCTGTACAAAGCTGGTGTCACAACAGCCCTTTTGTCATATTTATGCCATCCCCCTGCTCTCCCCAGCCGGCTGATCTTGACACAAGAACAGCTGTCACAACACTGCTGCAAACAGAAGGTTAGGATGCATGCATTTCTGAGTGTGAGCTGAATCTACTGTATCCGAGGGCTGCAGTAAAGTTAGCTGGTCAGGAAATGGGGGGGAATGTGAATGATATTTGGCAATTGTTGTTGTGAAATTTCCAAATATCCTAAACATGGACAGAAGAAGAAACAGATTTGATTTTTTTTAACCTTTCTTTTTTCTTTTTTCAGATTAGACCACCCTTGCCAAACATTGGACGTCAGAGAATCACAGAATCATTTAGATTGGAAAAGACATTTAAGATCATCAGGTCCAACCTTTAACCTAGTTCTGCTGAGTCCACCACTAAACCATGTCCCTAAGCACCACATCCATCTACATGTCTTTTAAATACCTCCAGGGATGGTGACTCGACCATTTCATTGGGCAGCCTGTTCTAATGCTTGATAATTTTTTTGGTGAAGAAATTTTTCCTAATATCCAATATAAGCCTCCCCTGGTGCAACTTGAGGCTGTTTCCTCTCACCCTGTTGCTTGTTACTTGAGAGAAGAGACCAACACCCACCTCACTACAACCTCCTCTCAGGTAGTTGTAGAGATCAATAAGGTCTCCCCTCAGCCTTCTCTTCTCCAGACTAAACAACCCCAGTTCCCTCAGCTGCTCCTCATAAGTCTTGTGCTCTAGACTCTTCACCAGCTTCATTGTTCTTCTTTGGACATGCTCCAGGACCTCGATGTCTTTCTTGTAGTGAGGGGCCCAAAACTGAACAGTATTCAAGGGGTGGCCTCACCAGTGCTGAGTACAGGGGGACAATCACATCTCTAGTCCTGCTGGCCACACTATTTCTGACACAAGCCAGGACACTATTGGCCTTCTTAGCCACCTGGGCACACTGCTGGCTTGTATTCAGCCGGCTGTCAACCAACACCCCCAGGTCCTTTTCCACCAGGCAGCTTTCCAGCCACTATTCCCCAAGCCTGTAGTGTTGCATGGGGTTGTTGTGACCCAAGTGCAGGACCTTGCAGTCCTGCCAGTTGTTGAAGCTCATTCAATTGTCCTCAGCCCATGGCTCCAGCCTGTCCAGGTCTTTCTGTAGAGCCTTTCTGCCCTCAAGCAGATCAACACTCCCACCCAACTTGATATTACCTGCAAACTTACTGAGGGTTCTCTCAATCCCCTTGTCCAGATCATTGATAAAGGTATTAAACAGAACTGGCCCCAATACTGAACCCTGGGGGACACCACTTGTGACTGGCTGCCAATAACTTCAAGAGGCAATAACTTCAAAGCAATGAACTAGTGTAAGATGTCATTGGAAGAGGTATACTGAATGAACAGAAGTTCCCCGGGCAGTCTGATGTTGCAGCAAGATGTGATGCCACTGCAGAAGCTCATGGAGATCTTCTCAACGTGCTTCTGCTGCTTTCACATCCTGTTACATTTCAGGAAACTTCGCTCAGACTCCCTGAAAATGAACAAAGTGGTTTCATCCTCATTACTTTGCAGATGTCCCTGTTTGGTTTCATTTCAGAGGAAAAAGAGAGGGTGAAGGGCCATCCCATGACCAGAAACCAGATGTACCTGCTGAGAACAAAACAGAGAAGCCACAAGCCTTGCAACTGGCTGAAATGCTGGTGGCACTTACCATATCTCCAGTGAAGCCAGTGAAGAGAGAAAAGGGAATGTTATCCCCTTACGTTCCTTCTCAGTTTCCTAAGCTCTATGATCTGATCTTTCACAGGCTGACAATGACTCACTGAATAACCAATCCAAAGGTGTTCAGTGCCTCTTGAGAGCCATGGCTAGTCAGTATAACAGAAGGGGAGACAGAACAGCTAAAGTGAAAATGCAAGACTGAATTGCAGTGACTTCTTTCAGAGTGAGGGCAAGAGCCATTGTTCACAGCTTTCCAGGATTGTGTAGGGTCCTTTCCTGCTTTCTTTTTCTATGGAGGAGACTGTGATGAACTGGAGTTCCTCCTGTGTGTGAAGAAACAGCGATGCCTGGTTGACTCTGTGGCTCCTAGCTGTAGCAATATTACAATAATTAATCAAACAGGTAATCCCTAGTAGATTAACTACAGTCATTAACTTCATTGTACAGGCAGGGAATTAAAAATGCAAGCTGTCTTGTCCAAAAATACCTAATGAATTAGCATCAAAGCCCACATGAAAATTCTTGAGACCAAGTGCTAATTTCAAATGCCCACATTACCAATTATATACATCTTCAAAAGTATTTAATTGATGTTTTGCATGCACCCATCTTTACTGATAATTCAAGCCATGTGATAATTTAAGTTTATATGTCTAATGTTAGAATTAAAGACTAAAAAAAACCTCAGGCCTGGAGGTTAATCATGAAATGCAATGAACCTGAACCCAAGGATAATTCACTGCCTGTTTTGTAGAGATGATGTTTCAATGGCCAGAGTTTCTTAAAGAAATAACCATACACTTGATGCTTCATCTACTGAATGTGAATATGCAGATTTTGCCCTGGTAACATAGGCTAAGACAGATCCCATGCGGCTCTAAGCAGAAAAGCAGCAGAGCACACTGCAATTACATAGCAGGTTTTTCTCAGTGTCACCCAGAGTGGGACTCGTTACAATTGGACTCTTTGCAAAAACACTCTTAATATTCACAACACTATTATAATTGACCAACAGGTGTTTGGAGTTTAAACACATATTCATTAAGATTGCGATACTCATTTTGTCATAGCAGTAAACATTATGCTCCATTCTTCCAGCTATGAGACACACTTGCTCTCTACAGCTTTTAAAAGGTACTGAGGTTTGTTGTGAATTTTCCCTGTTAACATCAACTGTATCTCAAACAAGTGGGGTTTTATTAAGTTTCCAGGTCTTGCAGGCTAGAACAGAAGTGGAGATGGCACTCTCTGAAAGAAGTTACAGGAGTTACAGTTGGAAGATAGTTAGCCTATATTGCAGATCACAGACACCATCACATTCCTCTCTACAGTTGTGTATTCAGAATCTGTCAGTGCAAGACTAATCTTTTTTTTTTTTTTTTTTAATGGGTCATAGACACTAGCCAAAACTGGACACAACCCTACAAGAGTTGTGGATTTGTTTGGAAGAACATGGAACATGGCTGTGTCCTGTGAGTGTGGATGATTGCTTCATCCCAGTATCACTTCTTCCAGCCTCCCTCTTACCTCCTTACCACAAACCGTGCTATGTAATCACAGATTTTCAGGCTGGCTTTGGGGCTTTGGGCCTTTCAGAAGGAAGGTTGTTCTATTTCTTTGTCTTTTCCCCAAAGCTGTCATTTTTCCTGATTTCCTCGTACATCCAGGAGTGCCTGGCATCCGCACTGGCTGGCCTCGTGTTGCACTGCTGGTCTTTCCTGCTGTAACGTTAACATTTCTGTCCTTATGGATAATTCTCACTGAGGAAATCTGGATGCTTCTTCTTCTTGGCTAACAAGGGTTAACTGAAAAATAAATTTGGTAAAGCATATTCTGGGGCAAGAGGGCTGGGAAGGTGCTGGTTCCCCAGCACTGGGCAGTGGTGTGAAACTCCCCTAGTTCTCAGTCAGTTTTGTGACACTCACCAAGGTTTTGATGGCTCTGCATACACCAGCAGCAAAAATTTCTGAGTGAAACTGGCCTGGCTCACTGCCATCTCTTAGGCTGTTGCTGCTGTTGCTGGATTTCCTTGGAGCCAGTGAGATCACAGCCCCTGAATGTTGCAGCTTCCCAGCAGTATTCTGTAGGAAAGGACCCGGTCACCAAGTCTTTTATAATGTTTGGCTTAATATCAATTGAAATTAAAACCAAATTACGTACACTAACATCCCCCCTGAAATATGATGACCTTTTCCCGCAGTGCTCCGAAAGCTGTGTATGGTTGTTATATCTCCCTTTGACCACCGTGCGTGTTTTTCAGCAGTGATGGTCACTATGTCTCAGTGTCCTTAAGAGTTTCCTGTACACACAGCTTGGGTATAGTTCTTGCTTTTTACCTGTTCTGACTCTGAAATAAAATTGTGCAGAATTCAATGCACAAAAAATGGTAGCTGTCCTGTAGAGATCTAGGTTTTGTATTAGATTTATTATGTCAAAGAACAGAACTCTGGCATCCTGGACTCCTGTTTTGAAAAGCTTCCAGTGAATCCTACTCCTCAGAAATCATGTTTTCATTAGCTTCCTAAATTATTTTGGAGTCACCCTCTTAGGAAAGACTTTCTCACTCCACTCTTCTGGAAATGGTGCCTTCAAATACGCTTCTGGAAATTATGGTCTAGCAGAAGCATTGTTACTGGGTCACTGGACTCCCCCACAACAAGCAAGTCTTTTCACTTCTGCATGTGTTATGGTGTTTCTCTAGAATAAATTATACTCATGTATTTCTACTCAATGATGTGGACATTAAGATAGCTGGGTAGTTTTGGCACACAGAAAGCAAGTGGGTATTTTTATGAGCAGATAAGGAGTAAGTTGCTGTGATGCAAATCATGCACCAAGGCAGCACAGGGTCTGGAAAAGCTCCCAGGCATTCCTAGTGTCCTCATCCCATGTAAGTCTCAGTTACAGAGACAATAAAATGCTCCAAAATAATATTTGCTAGTTACCTTAGTCCCTTCCCATGTGAACTGTCTTTTTTCCAACCTTCGTTTTCTTGTGTAGCAGAATCAATTTGCAGCAAATAGTCTCTCTTTGACTGCCAGAGGTTTACAGGGGCAGTGGATATTGTGATATTTCTCTTTGATTTACTACCTTTCCCTGGGCTTTACCCCACTGGGTAATACTGCCAGCAGGGGAGATACATGTGTGTGAATGTGTTTGTCCTTTTTGGCTGGTCCATCACAATATTTTGGCTTCTAATCAGGCTGAATAATACAGTTGTATTCTGACTCTTTATTTTTAGTCTCTCTTTTATTACCCTGAACACTGATGTAACTATGACATAACTTTGTGTGTTAAGCTACCTGTTGTTCTGCCGTGATTCATGTGCTAACGGGTGTTCTGTTCGGACTGTGCTGGCTGTGTCAGGCTCTGAAGTCAGATGTGAGCTATTTACCAGGAACGGCTTAATGCACTTCTAAAAGATCTGCATGTACTATCTATTAACAGCCTGACTCACCCATTTCCTTGGCAAAAAAAAACCCAACTCCATGACTTTTGGAAAACAGACACTTGAAAAAATGTCTCCTCTCTTTAACAGAAGCAGCAAAACTCATCGACAGCTGGTGTTGCCAAACTCTCCCATTACTATGAGATAAAATAGGACAAGGATCACTCTTGGGCTGATTGTGGGAAAAATTATGACAATAGAATAAAACACATTTGCAACACGGAATACAGTATTAATTAGCTACAAGCATGCTGCATGTGTACCTGTTCCGGAAGGAGAGTTCAGCATTTTTTGCTGAAGAACACTCTACTCTGTGGGCAGGCCAGGAGAAGACCAGACTGATCATCTTTGATCTCTACTTAACATGGGTAAAAACCCCCTAGTTCTTTGCCTTCAAGACCCTGGGGATGGAGGTTACTGGAAACTGAAGGCAGTAACAAAAGTATTCCACCAGGACACCATACTGGTGATTTTTGCAGTAAATGTAGTGACTGAGGTCATCGTATTTTGAAGTAGCTCTCTTGAGCATGTTCTGTCAGTATATTCATGGTAGCTCAAGGTTCAGTATAAAATGCAAGACTTTCGTAGAGAGCTCTGGGGAGTTAATTGAGTACTTATTCTAAACTTGGTATTGCCATGATTATTTTAAAAGCTTAGGTATAGCAGGATGTAAGTATCTAAAATATTGACCTTACCTTGTTGGATTTAAGGTCTGACTCTTGTCCTATATCTTATGGTTAAAAAAAGCTGCTAGAACAGAACAGCAATACTGTATGTAGTCTTTCCATTGGGCGGGGAATAGAGAAGCACATGACAAACAGTCAGTCTTTGGTACTAACAGTATTTTGTGTTGATATTCATGGACAATATAAAGGGATATGAAATACACTGAAGACTAAACTGGCTGTGGAAGACTGCCATGCAGAAAGGCTACCAAGACCAGCAGTCATCTTCACGTATAGCCTCCACAGGTTTAATTCATTCCTCTGCTACAGAGCTGGGAAAATAGTCCTTGCAAGCGGTTCAGTTTCAGTTTCCCCACCAAATATGTGTACTTCCCCCAGAATGTATGGCTTGTCCTACGTCTCCTGGGAGGACAGGGGAGCTCTCTGGAGGACAGCCACAAGACACTCCCACACCTGCTCTCTGTGGGCTTTGCAATGCCTCTGCCCCGAGAGGAGGGCACAGGGAGCCGGGGGAGGTGGCAGCAATGGGGCTGGGGCGAGAGGAGAAAGCTGAAGAAGATGGAAGTAGATGAAGGGCGTGGGGTTACAGGTCCAGTCTGGAGAAACAGTAAAGCACCTGCAAGGTGGTGAGTCTCTTAGCTGTACCAGAGTAGTACTAGGTAGATTTTTAGGACCATCTGGAGTACAAGGAATGTAAAATGGTCTCTAATATAATGTGAAAACAACTATCCCCAAATGAGTTACTTGGTTTGAAAAAATACTTACTATTTGGCAGCAGAAAACTGCTTGGAGGAAAACTTTTTTAAAAAATAGTTTATCAGTCTCTCATAATTTTTGTATTTCTTAGGAATGGCGTGTTTTTTTTTGGATCAGCAGAGTAGGATTTTTAAAATAGCAACATAGACTCCTACTACCTTTCTAACAGTTAATCAGTAGTTTTATGCCAGGATGAATTCTTTTTATGAAACTTATATGACGTCCTCTCTGGCTGCTCAGTGATAAATGCCTAAGAAGTCCGGAGAATAAAGAAAATTTCCCGAGTCATATTTAAATAGCAGAACTAACTGTCGACAAAGCGATTGAAACATATTTCTTACCTTAAGATATTTATGAGTTATTTTTACACTTTTACCTTGCACAATATTGCTGCAAAACCTGCCTCTCAATTTTTTAGAAAACATCCTGGATTTATAAACGTGCTTTAAACATCTTGTGAATTCTCTGGCTGCTAATTTTGATGAGTAAGATGCATACATCTGCCCTTGGTCTTTGTGCAAAGTCCTGCTTTGTAGTTCAGCATTAGGCTCGGTGTTTAATAGATTTCTTATTCTTCCTTCTGCTCCAACCCACAAAAATCCTATGATGACTCTTGAATAAGATGCCCTGGCTGATACATCATATTAAGGAGGTGAGATACTGTATATAGGAAATGCAACCTCCAGTTTATGTTTCAAAAAAGGATTTGCATGCTTGTTGAGGTTAGTATAATATTAATAGCTGGTTTAGGTACATTGTAATGATCTTGAGTTTAATCCCTAAAAGTATTACGAGCTGTGCTCTGACTGTATTAAGGAAATTATTTTTGAAGCAACAGACAGAGAAGAGGCGAATTCAGCTGTTATTTGAGAAAGTGTAGTATTATAGCTGGTTAGTCTGGGAAGTTATGCAGACAACAGCTTAAGATAGACATGACGGCTGTGAATTGTGGTGGTTTTTACCTACGTTCTCACATGAGGGCATGCGTTATTGGGCTTGTTCATCAAATTGTAAAATTAATAGCTTGTGCAATCCATGCAATTTGTTCCTTTTAAATTCCTTCCCTTTAAGTCTTGATGATAGTGTGTTCCAGTAAACCAACAGCAGAGATTTTTTTTCCTTCCTGGTATTTGTCTGAAGCTTCAAATAATGTTATTTTAGCCCTTACAAATTGAGAGCAACCAATAGTAGTTGGACACATCTCTTGTTTCAAAGTTGGCAGACGACCCTGTGAAATCCCACACACGTACCTCTGCCAAGTGGAGCGGGAAAAGAAAATGAGAGAAGGAAAGCCACCACTATACTGTACAGCCAGTTGGCGGGAGGTGCGTCAGCAGAATGACTCTCACTTGACACAGTCAAGTAGGAGACTGTGGGGGGCCACGTACAAATAATTAAGTTTATTTCTCCTCAGGGCTTTATTCACTGCTGGAAATTATATGTAAAATGGAAGAAGCAGATTAGGAATGAGGTCTGAGGGGACATTGTTTGCAAGTCTGCTCATACTGTAACCACCTTCACAGGAAGAGAGGTCCCTAGGGATTGATTTGCTTCTGCAGAACGGTTTTGACCCTTTTAAAAACAATAAAACAATGTTGAAAACTTTTTTTCTTGTATCTTCTTGTTTGGGTTTAGTCCTCAGAGCATTTTAAAATGTCATCTTCCCTGAAGTATTTTATAATAATTTAGGTACTGATTATACACTGCATATTAAGGATACAGCAGCTGTTCTCCAAGGTTTAGGATGTAAAATGAAGGTGTTCAGAATGACCCCCTCCCAGTTGAACCCTAAAAAAAAAATATTGAGACATGCTTAGTTCAAAATGGAAAATAAATGAAAGATCTGAGTTTGAAGAGCTTGTAAACACATTAATTCCTATAAGTGCTCAAAGCCTTTTTTACCTTGGCACTGGAATTTAGCACGAGTAGAGAAGGACTCAGGCATAGTTCCTTTTGTTACCTTCTGTACTATAGAAAGTGAACCACTGGCAATGTCTTGGTTGCCATAAGAAGCCCCTGTAGGCCACTGATAATCACTGGGCTTTAAAAGCTAAAACAAGTGGTGGTTTTCATTTTCCAGACACCTAAAGCTGAAGTCATTGCAGTATTCAGCATCTTAGCGAAGAAACTGTGATATCTGAAGGAATGGAGACAGTATCAGAGGAGGGGAAGACCTGACTTCTCTGCCATTAATTCATTTGTGTAGCTGAAGATGTCTTGAAATAATTTTATTTTCAAAATGAGGCAACTTTTGTGAATGAAATATTTTATGAAAAAATGTCACTATTTTTTTTACCCCGTCTATGAATAGCCTCAGGAAAAGCTCTTTGCCTTCAGTTTCCCATGGGAATAATATTAATGCCATCTTTTCCCTCAGATAAATTCATATTTTTGAGGTTTTAGAAGGCTGTGGTAGAAATCCTGTTGCAGTTAGCAGCTCTCCACCATTTCTGGAGTAGAAAACTTCAGGAAAGACACAGATAGTGATAGGTGAGAGAGGGATTATCTGTTGAAAAAGAGTGAAAGTGCTGAGCAACTGTCTCTTCCTCTGAGCAGCACTCATCCTGGACTCTGCATGAGGTGAGAATCCCCTGGAGAAAACAGTTTATGTTCCTGGAAGTAAAGGCTGTCTCACTGTGCACAAACCCAGGAGGAGCCAGCGTGACCCAGGCCTGCTAATGTGCTTCTAAGTAAGCAGTGTCCCTCTAACCCACTTACCTTTAAGTGGTGTGTAATATTCATCATGAAGAGTAGCCATGGACTTGAAGTGGATGAACCTTTATAGCATCTCTACAAAACACTTTTTAAAGGGCACATATTCACTCATTTTGCTTGAAGAATCAAAGTCCCTTTACCAGTAAAGAAAATGCTTTAAAAACATCTGGAAGCTCTTTTTTTTTTTTCTTTTTTTTCTTTTTTTTTAAAAAAAAAAGGTGTAATATTGGTTTCCATATTCTTTTTAATGAATATGGAAAAACTGGTATTTGTGTTCAAATATATCCTCTATTTTTTTAATTTCCTACCTTAAGTCTCTGGAGCAGGTTGGCCAAGGTTTTTTCCACCTGGTAGAGGATCTCTTGGAGGTCTCTGAGACCAGGCTTTGCAAGGTCTCATGCTGAAGGTGCAGAGATGTTGATTCTCTGGCCAAGATCTTTCTGCTCTTCTTTGAGCGCAAAAGTGAACCAGCTAGTGAAGCTGAAAAGTTGCTAAACTGAAAATTGTAAAAGGAGAAGCAATCTAGCTAAAAACGTCATAGTTGCTCAACTTTCACTTTGCAGTGTCAGTGTTTTGTTCCCTACTTACCTTCTCATCATTGTGGATTTTTGCAGAGCAAACAGGCCCTAAAATTCTACTTTGTTGACTCCTTTCCTTCTAAAATAAAACTAAAATTTTGGAGAGCAAATTATTAAGAAATTACTATGTATACCGTTCTTGTCATAGTATATTACATATAATTGAAAAACTCCTTAGCAAAAATCAGTTTATTTTTCAAGCTCTCTTCATGAATTTTGTTAGTCATGACAATGCAGCTTAGACATTTAACTGTCAACATTTTCTTTAAAAAAGAGAATCACTATATATCATCAGCAGGGTGAAAGCAGATCCCATACTCTTTGAATGGATGACACTAAGGTAGTCTGCCTAATGACATAGGATTCCAAGGGACAACTCCAACTGCTTTATATGCATTTTAAATCTGCTCTCATTAAAAGTCAGTGTCATGGTAAAATGAGAAAAATAAACAGTAAAATACAGTGATTATTTCTGCTGTTCCTCTCTTAAACATATGACATCAAAGTAAGGGGAAGTAGGAAGTGCCCCACATTAGTCAATCTTGTAGCTCAACAAAAGCTTTATCCTATTGCAATAGGAAAGCTGCAAACTTCCTTTAACCACAGTGTGATTTGCTAAATGCTTGTGCTCTTACCACATACAAATGAATGGTATTGCAAAAGGTAGGACACAAATTCTGAAAGATGGATATCCTGTTTCACTTCGGGCAAGGAAAAACATGCTCATAAAAGAAAATGAAAACAGGTTATGTGGTAATGGATTCTGCAATTAGTTCAAGAAAGCAACAGTGAACTAAAACCGCAAGTTAACCTAAAAAAAAGAGTCTCTGCTTAGTGATTTGTTTTTGTTAGAGCTCTTATTTTAAAATTACTTTTAAAAATGCACAGTACTTTGTTGCATAACTAATTGCTGTTCAGTTATACTGATTTGACAGACTATTCTAGCTGTCTCTAAGACTCTCCTACTCAAAACTGGATTTCTTTCCAAGAACTTTCACTGTCTTAAACTTTGTGCTTTTATAATTGTCTGAAACATTTGATCAAAAAACTTTGTTTTAAAGTGCTTTTTGCTCTGTTTTGGACAATGGCATGATCCATTGAAATAAGTTTTCTAGTCTGGTGAAAAGATGACTTTTTCAATTGCCCTTCTGAGACATGATTTTGGTGGATCAGCCTTTGTTAGAGGAAGAGTCTCTGCCTGCATCAGTGCAAAAATGGTACCCAGTGTGGATGTGAAGCACATGCAGGTACTGGAGACAGTGTGTGCTGGTGCTGAAGAATTTCATTGTGCAGCAGATTGACGAGGCTGGGACCCTGTTCCTTTGCTGTTTCTGATGCCTGACCTGCATTGTGTGTGTGCTATGTCTATGTTATCTGCACCAAGCTTTTGCAGGATCTCTTTCTGGTGCCCTTGCCCTGGTTGAGCTCTGATGCTATGGGACCACACCAGCAGAGATGCAGAATGGACACACCACTGGAAACACTCTATTTTCCAGGTCTTTTCTGATCAGATTTAGATTTAGAATTTCATGGTCTGTGATGGTCTAGCTTGTTGTTCATTCTATTAAAGTCGCACCAACACTCATACAGTGACAAAATCTACAATAGAAAATAATGTTTAAATACCAATTAGAAGTGGACATTGTTTAAAAACACAGAGCTAATAATGGCTGTTCAGAGTATCTATTTATGTTAGATAGATAAGAAGGAAAACTTCACTATTGGTACAGGCATAAAGCTAGTCTACGTTAGCCAGTGACTTTTGCATCCAGGACTGTGAAATATAATCTTAAATTGAATTATTCTGCACTAAATGTCTATTGGAGTTCTGGAATATCTTGGAGTGTTAAATGTAATGCAATGTAATGTTAAATACCATATTTTTTTCAGTCTGTAGCTGGTTAGTGAACATAGCCATGCTTTGAAGGCAGATTAGTTATGTGCATGCATTTAATGAGATGTGCCCTCCTAGTTTTTCTTGTCTGTAGTGGACAGGGCTGGAAAATGTGGAAGACAACAGAGCTTGTGTAACATAAACCATGGGGGACGTTGAACTGGGAAAAAGATGCGGAGATAAAGGGAACAAGAATAGAAGTTTGTCTCGCTCAGGATGTGGAGGAGATATCTGGCTGTGCCTTTACTGTGTCCAGCTGTGGAGGAGGACGTGAAGAGCTGTGGAGCAGAGGCACCAACATCCTTTTTGACAATGTCTAGGGCATCACCAACCCCATTCTCTACTGCTTGGCCCACCCGTGGCAGTGTACAGTGCACTTTGCACACCACGAGGCTCATTGGTTGCTGAAGCTTATTGCATTGCTTCTTTTGAACTTTCTGCTTGTTGTTCACCTGCTAGATGCACCACCACCACCCCCCGCCCCCGATTTTGTACTAGAAGAGACAGTGTTTCACCCTTTTTGTATCATGTGTGGCCTCACAGACCTTTGAAAAATCCCTTCTCAGCCATGTCTTTCCCAGGCAGAAGAGTCCTAGCATTTTTAATAATTTCTTACTTAGAAGCTATTCCATACAGCTGATTGTCCCCATTAGTCCTTGCTATATTCTTTTTCAGTTATTTTACCTCCTTTTCAAGGTGGAATTCTACAAAAGTATTCAAAATGCAGAAACACTCTAAATGTAATTGATGGCATAAAGATGATTTCCGTCATATGCTTTTCAATAATTAATTTGACTGTTATTGCAGTGCTACTGGACATTCAACAGATGGTTCCATAGCACTTGCTGTTATAGCTCCTAGTTCTTATTCCCAAGCAATAATATTTAGTTCAGAGGTCATCACCCTGTTTGTGAAATTAGGATTTTTATTTTCATGTGCACCACAGTCACATTTATCCACAGGTCATTTTATCTCCCAGCTACCAAGGACTGCTTCTGCAGTTCCTCATACTTAGCCTGCATCTTTACTACCCTGTAAGAGTTAGTATACATGAAATGTAAGAAATTCTCTACTTAGAACTGTCTAGTTTAGTGTTCTGTCTCCAACAGGGAAAATAGGTGAGGCCATTTCACGGCCCTGCCCATTTCTTATTTATGGACATACTGGCCCTGAATTTGCCTAATCTTTTTCCAAACCTGCTGATACTCTCTGCCTCCGCAATTTCTCATGGCAACAATTTCCAGATTGTCACTACTTTCATCATAAAGAAATAGAATAGTGTTATCAGCGGACATCGATACTTCAGTATTCAGCCTTTCTCTCACAATATGGGAATATATTAGACAGTATAGGCTCTAACACAAGTCTGTAGGATTTGGTTGGTGATTTTCCTTCACTGTGAAAAAGACTGTTTTTTCTTACATGTGGGGTTTTGTCTTTTAATCCTTGCTTAGCCACGCAAAGTCCTTCACTCTTATCCCATAGACACTGTTCCCTTAAAAGCCAATGTCAAATGCTCTTTAGAGATCAGTGGACTATATCAGCTGGATCCACCTAGTTAGTCTACATGCTTGTAGACTTCTTCAAAGAACTCCAATAGATATATGCGAAACATAACTTTCCATTTGGAAAAGCTTTGTTGAGTCTTTTTCAGTATGTCATATGCATTGGTTTTCACCATTTATTGAACTGTTTCTTTTCTACCATTTTCCCTGAAATGTGAGTGCTAGGCCTTATCCTAACATAGCTCCAACTACTGTGGCTTTGAGGGAGTATATGGTAGTATACACACATAGTACTATATACATATATACGCACACTAAAACATGTGTATTTGTATATATTTTATGTATGAAGCGTATAACATAAAACCAATATATTGTATACTATTATATTATCATAAATTATGTGTTAGAATAATTTTTATACATATATAAAAATATATGTTTTTTAACAAACTTTTTCCCCTTCCTACTGTAACCACATATCCTGCAATTGCAAGGATGATTTCAGGGAATGACATGAATGGCATTTTTATGAAACTTTTCAAGGATTTATGAAAGTGCTACTGGACCTGGGGATTCCCCTAAACATCAGAGAACAACAACAGCCTACATCAGATCTCAGTAAAAACCACTGAAGAATTTGCATACAGTTGTAGAGGAAGGAATAGTACAGTGCAACAAGTATGACTCCAATGGCACTTCCATCATCACAATATCATTTTTTCCATGACTCATTAAAAAAACCCAAACCGTACTACTTTTTAACCATACTACTTTTAAACATCCATGGAGTTGAAGCAGCTGTTTTCTTCAGACATTGGAACAGAAAGGCCTGCGTTTAAGGCATGCTGTGGCATTGGTGAGGGGCACAGATGGATCATACAGCACATCAACCCTTCCTGGCTAGCAGATGTCCCCAGGAGTAGTGGTGTCTGGCCAGAGTCAATCAGGCTACGGAGACCTCCAGGTTTTTTTGGAGCTGGTGCCAGCACAGAGCCTGTCCCCCGATCACAGCAGAAACAAAAGGGAGTGCCTGTTTGCTGTGGTTTCAGAATATTAAGGACATGCATAGTTCTCAGAAGGATCCAAGACCATGGACTTTGTGAGGAAGAACATTTTGATGCTAAAACGGCTTACATGAGTAGTCACAAGAGCCTGTCTAGGAATCAGAGGTTCAGTCATAGCACTGAGCCTTGCTTGAGTCATGTCTGAGCTTTGCAGGAAATGGTGTGCATGGTTCCATTTTAGATATAGCCTGATTATTTTTGTACTGCAAAGTACTACATGCAGGAAACACTCTTCTTTGATAAGTTCCTCATTTATAAAACTAAGTATGACTTTATTTACATTCCATTATAATTTCCCCCTTTTCTTACTTAAATAATTTGCTACTTTATTATATTTTGGCTTTTACATTTATGGCCTGAGTGTAAAAGAAATATACCACCTGATAGTAAAAGAAGTATTATGCAGAGGAACCTGTTTCCTGTGTCTTAGAGGACACTGAAGCCATTACATAAGAAACTATAGCCTTTACATTTTGAAAAGCATTGTGGCTTGTGAAGGAAAACATTTCATCACAGTTAAGGAGTTGAGAAGTGTTAGTACATGAATAAGAAAAATAGTGTCTAGACATTACTTGTGTTTTTTCTCAGTGCAGTTAACCATTAACATAATTTGTTGTGTTTTATGTAATGAATGAAAATCCCATTCTTTCAGTAAAGAGGCCATCCGATTTTAATGCCCAGATATGCCCTTTACAAAGGCACTTCTTGCCTCCTCTTTTAACAAGTGGCTCCACTAAGCTGCTTGCAAGTCTAATGTGGGTCTGCACTGGCACTAGAAGAACAAGTTAACTGATTTAATGCATTGTTTATCACCATCAATTATGGATCTGAGGTACATTGGTGAATTTTAGAAATAGACCTGGGAAAGCATCAGGACTTAGTGGAAAGCTATCCACAACAAAGAGGAACTCTGCACTTGGGGGTCCCAGTTGGGCTTATTCCCATGAGTGACTCCTTTGCTCAGCAGTGGACCCCAAAGGAACTATCCCCTCTGTTACTCCAAAGGTACTCCCACTGAACTGCACTCCTGTAACAACCTATTGTCTTCAGGCGGCCAGGCTGATTCATGCATTTCATTGAAAGAAAGACTATGCTTTCCTTGAGCCTAGCTGTATTGGACTGAAAGAAGACCATCCTGATGCTTTCCTCCTGGATCCAGCCAACATTGCCTCCTGCTCTGCTGCTCAGATAAATGCAACAAAAAGAAAACTGGCAGAAGTAGTTTACTACTTTAAACGAGAAATAAAACCTCACAAGACCTTCTAGGGGAAACACAGAAATAGCTATGCTGCAGGACCAGGATGCCTCATCTAATCCAGTTTAGGAGCGTATAGTAAAATTGTCTGGGATGGTCTATGGAAGCTGGCCTAGACAAAGTATAGATGAAGTCTTTCAATGTATTTATGTTGTGCAAAGGAAACACTGTGCCTTGAAAAGGTTCTTGAGACCCAGAGCTTGGGATCTTGCCCTTCCCATATCCCCAGAACCAGGCATCTCATCAAGGAGGTCAGGTTAGACAGCCATAGTTTCCCTTTGAACAATCTATGCTGACTGCTCACAGTTATCTTTGTTACCTCCACGTGGCTGGACATGATTTCCACAAGGATTTGCTCTATAACCTTCCCTGAACCTAAAACAAAACAGATTGACCTGCATTTCCTTAGGTTATCCTTCTTGAAGACAGCTGTGATGTGTTTTTTCTAAACATCAGGAATCTCCCCCAATCACAATGACTTTTCAAAGATGACAGAGAGATGCTGCATGATAACTGCTTCAGGACTTTCAGGTGCATCCCATCTGGTCCTGTGGACTTGTATCTATCCAATTGGCTTCAGTACTCCTTAACTGTATCTTCTCAACTGTGAGCAACTCCTCACTTTGCCAGGGGCCCTGAGTGCACTAATAGGCTGTAATTGCCTTGCCTGTTTTCACCTGGGACCTCCACCCACAGATCATGGGGCAAGGAGCTCTCTTAAGCTCAGTCCCAGACTATGAGTCCTTTCCTGAGCTATATTGCAGCTGTAGGAGCTGCTTCCCGGTGGTTATGAGTCACTATTTAGTTCTCCTGGGTTGACCTTGGATCTGACTTGTTGCCTTTACCTGATGATTGCTGGATGGTTGATGGGACCTGTTGCTGTCACTGCTCCTGCTCAGGGGCTGTGGGACCATGCCCCAGTGGTAAGATCCCTGCCTGTGCTGTCCTTACCCTTGGCTCACCCTCCCTGGCAGAGCAGCCCTCCCCTTGCTGTCTCCTGACATGGTCCTGCAGATTAGGCTAGCAGGATCAGGGAAATAGGAGACCAGGTGGTAGACCTTACTGTTAAAACTGAAGGCCAGAAAAAACAGCATTGAGTATTTCAGCCTACTCCATGCTTTTTTTCACTAGGCTCCCTGCCCTATGACACATCAGGACTGTGTCTTCCTTAGGCTTCATTTTGCTTCTACTGTACTTACAGAAGTCCTTCATGCTGACCAACATGACCTCTACATGTCCCAACCTAGCTGAGATTTGACCTTCCTAGCTTTGCTCCCACAAATCCAATCAAGTTTCTATATTCCTCTTGTATCTGCTTCTACCTTCTGTGTACTTTTATTATGCATTTGAGCTCAGTCAGGAGCTGTCTGACTCTTCCGTGATCCCCATCTCCCACATTTGGTTCCTGCATATCAGCATGGGCTTTAATCAGTTCAGAACTCCCCTCAACTCTCATCAAGCTTAACTGAGAGCTTTTGAGTTATTTCTGCGCAAGCCAAATTTGTTTCCAGGCTTTCCTATAAAGTAGATGTCCCTTGCTGAGCAGAAACTGAAACATTTGAGACATCCGTTCACTGTAAAGGGTATGGTGAGGCAGTTAAGGAACTAGTGGTGGACAGAAGTATGAATGCAAAAATCATAGTATGTACTTTCAGTGTGAATCTTACGGTTAAAATGCTAGTCTTGCCCAGCACTGTCTCTTCTGATCTGCAAGCAGAACTGCAACGTGTGGTCTTATATGCAGGGGCTATTGTATTTTTTCAGTAGTTTCAGTCTACTCATCCTCTAACACAAACCAGTTGGCTGGAAGCCATAGTGCCAGTCCCTGTCATGCTGTTGTGGGCTGGGATAGCTCCCTGGGGGGCAGCTGAGGGTGGCAGGAGCTTGAGCAGGTTTTTATGGGTCTGTGGTGGCTGCTTCTGCATGTGGTGGTGGACTGGGATGCAGCTGTGCAGTGGCTTCTCTGCATGCCAAGCACGCACTGCAGAGCAAGGGCTTCAAACCCTCTTCTCCCAGCTATGGGCCTCCATATTGTACAGCAAGATATATATAGCGTCACATCTTTTCAACAAGAATTTTTTTTTACATTAGAGAAAAGTATTGGCTACAGAAAACGCAAAACCTTTCATGGCATGGGAGTGACAGCAGCACACGGTGCACTCAGCTTTGTTCAGGGGACTGGGGAAATGACTGATTTCACACATTTGCTTTATACTGGCTTACAGGCATGGTGCAGAGTAGTGACTCTGATGTCAACACAGTGATGTTATCAGGGCTTGCTGAACAATGCCTCAAGTGTCAGGTAGAACTGGAATACTAAGAAGTTATATCAAGCCAAATTTGTACACAGATGATAGATGATAAAGCAACTGGTAATAAGGATAAAATAGCCCTAATTTCACAGAATGAATGTTAAAAAGATGTTTCAGTTTGCCTGTGGCGACTTGGTATTAGCCCAGTTTGTGTGAAAACCAGATAATTAAAGAAAAAAATAAAGGATAAAAAAACTTCTAATAATCTACTAAGAAACCTCTTGGGGTTTAAAGAGGTAATATGTACTTAATGGAGGGGCTAAAAATACAGCTGCATGTAATTACAGCAGGAAAAAATTCCCAAAGTTCATCTGTAGAGCTTCCCCAGCATGGTAGTCGGTAAGGTATCCTTAGGGAGATGGAGGAGAGCAGGTTTTACACTACATACTTCACATGCCTTCTGACAGGACTGTTCCAGCCCCACTCCTCATGGGACTATAGACTCCCTTTCAACCCCAGCTGTCCAGGTAAGAAGGTCCATCTATCAGCCCCTGAGCAGCTGGCTAATGCAGCCAGCGTTTCCACTTACTGTCAGCATCAACTCTCCATGGCAGCTGCTTTCCAGTCCCACCATAACCTGAAGCTCCAGGCATTTTATCTTTTCACAGCCCTGAAGCTTGGTGGTACCATAGTCAAAGTGACCAGCATTTGTCAGAGGAGCAGTCATTCAGTTATTTGGAAACTTATTTTTTGAAGTACTTTCCTTATCCTCTAGCTATAGTATTTTGTTCAAAAACCTTGAAGTCACTTTAGTTCTCATTTTAAGCCTCAATAATTTTTTTTTTAAATCACAGAATGGTTTGGGTTGGAAGGGACCTTAAAGACCATCCAGTTCCAGCCCCCCTGCCCTGGGCAGGGACACCTTCCACTAGCCCAGGTTGCTCAAAGCCCCGTCCAACCTGAACACTGCCAGGGAGGGGGCAGCCACAGCTCCTCTGGGCAACCTGTGCCAGTGTCTCACCATCCTCACAGGAAAGGATTTCTTACTTTTATCTAATCTAAATCTGCCCTCTTTCAGTTTAAAACTGTTACCCCTCGTTCTATCCCTACCCTCCCTGATGCAGAGTCCCTCCCCACCTTTCCTGTAGCCCCTTGAAGTACTGGAAGGCCGCTATAAGGTCTCCCCAGAGCCTCCTCTTCTCCAGGCTGAAGAGCCCCAACTCTCTCAGCCTGTCCTCACAGGGGACGTGCTCCAGCCCCCTGATGTCTTCGTGGCCTCCTCTGGACCCGCTCGAGCAGGTCCGTGTCCTCCTCAGGCCGAGGGCCCCAGAGCTGGACGCAGCGCTGCGGAACCCCTCTGGGCCCGTGGAGCCGCACGGCGGTGCTCCCCGTCGCCCGTCAGGCTGGAACGCGGGCGGGCTGCGGCCGGGCCAAAGGTGCTTTCCCCTCACCCGCCTTTTCCACCGGGCTCCCCGCGTTCGGGACAAGCCCCGGGGCCGGGCAGAGCTGGGGAGCAGCGGGCGCTAGGTGGAGCCCGCCGGCCGCCTTCCCGGCCCCGCCGCTCCCCGTCGCCGCCTTCCCGGCCCCGCCGCCGGAGGCGGTGCCGCCCCATCCAGCTCTCCCCACGGCAGCGGACGGGGCCACGGCGGACCGTGGGAGCCTGCCCTGCCTGCCAGAGGCTTGTGAGCTAGTGGCTTCTTTCTCCGCCCGCCGAAGGGATTCGAAGAGAAGGTGAAGCTTACTTTAACTAAAACATGAGCGAGCCACCTATTGCTGAAAGTAAACAAGGATAATAAACATTCAGGTTTCAAGAAGGCAGGTAGTGAGGTTATGGCAAGGAGATAGGAATCTAAATAGTTATAAATAATACTTAAACAGTATTATTTAAGTACTAATCACTATTTAAAGCACCAGCCCACAATGACCAAAATTTTCACGAGTGTCTGATGTATTGAGTTACTCAGCCAAACATATCCTCAGGCTTTGATTTGTCACAGGATGACTGTTCAATGGTTTGTAATAACTTGGTCTCCTTAAAGTGTTTAAGGTCAGAAACCAGAATCGCACATGTCATCAGAGCAGGTTATCCAAGGTGATATGGACCAACTCTGGTCCCATACTGAAGCACAAACAGGCTTTGGAAATGTTTCTGTTGAAAGATGTGATCTGATCACAAAATCTAGGCCGAACTTTACAGAACGTTAGCACTAATAGGTAGAGGGAAGAGGAGTTAAAGGGTGTTGCAAGAAACCTTCTGGATTAATTCAAAAGCATTTTTTATCCATTTCTCTTCCAGTGAATGGGATATAAGTGACGGAGGAGGGAAAAAACCTAGGAAGATTCACTTGACAGAACTGCCAAGTCGACTAATAGAGACCAATAGAAAGGTATTGAATGTCATTTAAATTAAGCAGTGATAAATTCAAAATTACAGTGTTTTCAGCTGTCGCCTTTGTTCAAATGCTGAATCATTTACGGTCAGATTCAGTGCTTTATTTGGCTGATCACCCTCTGAGGTGCTGAGCTCCCCGCTTTACCTTCAGCTAAAAGTTACTGGAGCTGGTGGGGGGAAAGAAAAGACATTCAAGTAATGTCATATTAGAAAATTTTCTATAAAATACTACTTCTCTGTTAAAATTAAAATTGAAAACTTCAAAAGCATTGAAAATGCTTTTGGAAATGTATCTGGATTGTTCTTTTGGCTGGCTGGTTGGCATCACTGTTTGTTTGCCTCAACCACCAGAGGAGTCTTTGGCAGCACTTAATGACAAGTGTATTCTGGTGGCAGCTTCTAATCCACAGGGGAGATTCAGCTACTCAAGCTACAAATTTAACTTGGTATTGCAGGAAATACTAATTTCTCATTTTCTATAGTCAAAACTTTGTTTTTTATTAAAAAGCTTGGGGTTTTGGTTTTGTTATTTGGTTGGGGGTTTTCTTTTTTTTTTTAATTGTGCTTTGGAATGTTGCCTGACTTTTTAAAGTGAATAGACAATAATTTCCTAGAAATAGAAGTTTCTCATAAAAATGTAAAGCTTTTCAACTATCCATGAAAAAATTTTTTTACAAAATTTCTGGCTACCTCTGGGATTTGCTCCCTTATTTACATATGTAATCCTATACAAATGCAAGAGGAAACATGAAATTACCATATTTTTAAAAGCAGCTAAAACTGGAACAAAGTCATAGGTGTGTTAATAATACAGATGATGTGTTTGGATTTAAATTTGCAGAATGCAAAACAGCTATCCAATTATTTTACATTATTGATAAATTAATACATAAAAAAAGAAGTAATTGTCACCACTGGAGAATTGGCTGGGAGGGTGCAAAATGGACAGCAAAGCTGGAAATGAGGCTGCAGGTCTTTGGGTGATCCAGGGCAAAGCTCCATTGCTATCATGACTAATAGAGCTATAAGGCAACTGTTACAGACTGTAGCTGATCCATTGGTTCCAGATATGCTCAACAATTGGTATGTAGATATGCTAATTTACAGTATATTACTCAAACTAAAGGATGTTTTTACGCTCCACTAATAGTTCCAAAAGATTATTATTTTTGAGTTAGCAGAAAAGACAAAGACAGACCCTAAGGGGTGGAGAAGCGTTATTTTTATGTAGTTTTGTGATTATTCTTGAACAATTCTGCATTAATTCAAAATAGTTTATAATCCACCAGGACCAGATTTGAATACCACACGTGCCGAGGCAAAACATTGTGGTAGAACACAAGCCAATGAGCAAGCCAGATTAGGCAGAAACTATGTGATGAAGATAGAAAAGAAATTAAGGTAGGTTAGAAAGCAGTAGTGAGCTGCGGATAGGGATTTAAGGGAATGTGTTAACTGGTAGTTTGCAATTCTAGCATGTGAAATGGCAGAACGTAACATTATAATGTAATGTTACCTAGTATACAAATCAGTTAATGTATTATATTGCAGATTATAATTATGCAACATTATGATACCAATTTTATGCATTATAATATTTTTTAATATTGCTGTAATTATATAATTGTAGCAAATTATAATGTTACATATTACACTAATACATAAGTGATTAAGAGCCTAAAGCACAAGGAGCAATTCTGCAAAATTCTAGTTTTCCTTCCTGGTGGTTATCTTGGAGTATTTGGGTGATTACCCAAGTGAGGAGACCAAAATCAGTATATTGTCACTTCACCACCTAGCAGTTCTTACTTGGTTTCCATCTTCTGCTTATCTCTGGCTACGTTTAGCACTAGATGTACATAAAGGAATCATCTGCAGCTGCTAGTTAATGCTTTCAGTGGTAAAGCCTCACACTTGTAATAATTATAATCCTGAGCTCACACCACAAGGCTGGCTCTAGGGTGGCCGAAATGGCAGGAGGAACTAGAGGCATGTTGTTCATCTGTCCCCATTCTTCTGCATAGCTGGTAAACCCTCAGCTGTCAGCTCCCAGTAAGCCTCCTGATAAGGAAGGTATGCTTTGCTCCAGTCACTTAGAATGCATGTATCATTTTTACTGTATGCCTTACATGCAAAGTTATTATTATTTAAATCTAAGATGACTTATTAGTAAAATTGTTCAATAAACACTGCTGCATAATTCATTGCATACACTGGGAGCTTTTAAGTCTAATGTGCAACATAATGTACTGTGTGCCTTCGGTGGAATACAAACAAATACAGGCAGTTGTTCTCATTTTCAGTAGTGTTGTCCAAGTCATTAAAACATTACTGTTATTGTTGTCCTAAATTCTTTGCTCTCAGTCCATGTGGTTTCCCACCTGCGGTCCCCTACTGGGGTCTCAAATTCCTGGAGAAAATGCAGGTGGAATTTTGCAGGCCTCAGAAATGCTTCTTCAGTGCTTCGTGGTAGGGATGAGGTTCTTGGACAGATCCTGCTAATGTGTTCACTCCCCACATTTATCATTGACATAATTTGCTTATCATAATGGACCCTGAAGGTTATATGTTGGACTATTTCAGGGAAGTGTTCAATTTAAAAAAAAAAAAATCTTACGTAAATTATGAGCTGGCCCCCACATAATAAATTACTTGGGGATTGTTTCAATTGGGAAAGCAGATATTTCTGCTTTCTCCATGTTTTTGATGTTCTTTCAGATAATTTAGTTCTTAAAGGTCAGAAGTTTTAAGGATGTGTGATTAGTACTAGGACTCATTCTGATGCTGAGAAGATAATATTGAGTAGATTAAGATTTAGGTCAGCTATGTTACTGATGGTCACTGTGAAACGATAGGAAGTTGTCAAATTCCCAGGACAGAAACTCTAAGGACCATGTTCAGAAAACTTAAACTCTACTGACTCTGTGAACCTAGTATTTCCTATCAGCTAGATGCCTCTGTCCTTGGATCAAAGTAAAAAAGCAATGAAAATATAAGAACAAGGTCCCTATGGGCTGCCTCTGGGGAGGCAGAACTCAGAACTGCCAAACTCTGTGAACTGTGTTTAAACTAAGAAAGCTATTAAGATAATCCAGGCACCCCCATGGAGAATTCCTCTGGAATAACCTTCTGGTTCATGGCTTGTTCGATTTCTCCTGGCTGAGTTTTGACATTTCTTTGACAAGTTTTGGAGAGTTGCATCTAGCCTTGTTTGGCTGATGATGGAGAGTGCTAAAGCCAGGGACCCTGGGGGAGTGCCAGGGAGGTGAAAAGGGTCAAACTGTGAACGACCCTTGTTAATTCTGCCTCTGTAGAGGGAGCGCACATAAAGGAAGCGGAAAGATCGTGTGTGAAGAGATGAAAACTAACATAATTTGTGAAGGGAATCCACGTCTGAACTATACGCCACTCTCTTGCTTTCTAGTCTCAGATATGTCCTATAGCTTCTGCCAACATACTATACTTCCAGTCTTAAGATGTAGGTACTGCTAGGTGAAATTGCTTGGCGGCTATTTAATTTCTGACTGACTGCTGTGTTTATGGTCATGCATCCTGCAGGTTGCTACTGCTGTGTAATTCACCTGTGTGAGACAAGGAATGAAGAGAACAAATTCTTTCAGGATGTCAGGAAAACCAAACTGCAAATAGGATTGGAAAAACATCTTTAGAACACTGGGATTTTTCAGTAAAGTTTATAAAAAGTCTGGTCATGGTAAACTGAGACTTAACTGATTAGAATTAAATGAGCAATTTCATGCTGGTGGGGGATAGGCAATATTAATTATTCATTTGATCCTTTTCAGAGTGCTTTGATTCTTGCAGAAGCAGAGTTGCAGTAGTGAGGCCTTAGCCATCTATGCATTGGATATTTATGATATTCTGTTGTGTTGGGTAGTTCTGGTTGCACTACTGAATACTGATTTCTTAGGGGTGTTGCCGCTTCAACTGCATCCAGGAAAAGAGAGACAGACTGCAGTCCTTTGTCTCTTGGTTCAATTTCCTTGATTACCTCTCTTCACCTTTCAGAACAGTAATGCACGGATGATGCTTTGGCTGAATGACTCTTATTTGAAACCTGTCTCTATTATTTTGTTGTTAAAGAACCTGAGCAGTTGCTGTGTCAAAACCTGGCAGTCTTACATTACAGTCAGCAGCAATAGCCACAAGGCAGTCCAGCAGTTCCCATGGCCTTGTCCAAAATGTGTCATTTGTCTAACATTGTAGTCATTGCAAGCAGGCAGTTATAGAGGGACTATGTACTGTCTTCCACCACAGCCACAATGGAGGGAAAACCAGAAACAACTCTTCCCTCCTCTTCAGCAGTTCATAAACGAAGATGATCTCCTGGACCATGTTGCCTCCTTTCCATCAAATGCAATTGTTGGAAGGAGCTGTCAGATTCATGCGTGAGATTAATAGACTCAGAGACAACAGTCTGGCCAGAGGACTGGAAAGACTGATGCCAGGATGATGGGAACTCACAAATAAAAAAGAAAAAATTCATGGAAATGTCAAACACTGAACTGACACTCAGGGAACCACTTAAGCTCAGGTTCCCTACTCCTCACATGAGGAGCCAGCCCATAAAGCTTGCTACCTGGGTGGGACAACCAAATTCTCTCTATATCTCTTTCTGTTCCTAAAGGCAGTATCTTGCCTCCTCTCACTTCCTTCAGCTCCTTAAGATTTTCTCATTACTTGCTGTTGGGAAGACATATAGAAAAAAATAAAGAGCTGAATTAAGAAAAAGGAAATACTGCTGTGAAGATTGGAGACATTGCTGACATTTGTTTATTTTCATTTATTCTTTTTAAAATAAGATCCCTCAATTTCAGGGAAGAAATCAAGATGGCTGAATGTAACATTAATAACATACAACAGGACCACTGTCTTCATTGGAACTACATGTGCTGGGTTGTGGAGTTTAGAACATGCCTGGATTCTCCAGAGCTGAAACATCCTCGCTAAGCTACTCTTTTGAAAAGGTAGCTCATGGCCTTGTTCAATGTCACTCCATGATGGAAGAAGGTAGATTTGGATTAGATATAGGAAGAAATTCTTCACTGTGAGGGTGGTGAGACACTGGAGCAGGTTGCCCAGAGAAGCTGTGGCTGCCCCCTCCCTGGCAGTGTTCAAGGCCAGGTTGGACGGGGCTTTGAGCAACCTGGGCTAGTGGAAGGTGTCCCTGCCCAGGGCAGGGGGGTTGGAACGGGATGATCTTTAAGGTCGCTTTCGACCCAAACCATTCTGTGATGACAAAAACAAGCAGGCTTCCCTGCCTGGTGCTCTTCAGCAATGGGTTTTCATCAGGCCTTTATGTAATGATGGTACATTAAGTGTTAAAATCTCCTCTGCTGTATGTATATGTTGTCTAAAAATGCTTTCTTCTAATATTGACCACGGAGAGAAAAAAAGATGCGGACTTTGGAGGAAGAGTTAATATTTTTCTTAGACTGGTGGGTGGAGTTGAGAGAATTGAGAGAAGATTTCAGGCTGTTACACAAATGGTTCTTAATCTTGATAGCATCCTTGAGAGGAAGGAGAGATGAGAGCGGCACAGAGAACAACGCAGAATTAGAGCCTGCAATGGAAACAGACTGCTCTCTTCGATGAATGAAAAGGGACGAGGTGCTCCAAAAACAAAAAAACAGATTCAGATGCCATTGTGTTGGATGGAGGAATGTACTGGTTATGGGAATCAGTGTTTTAGTTTTAAGTGGATCAGTTTTTCAGCCTAGTCCACTGCAAATGGTAGTGCTGACAGCAGAGAGGCAACAGCAGCATCCAGGAGCAGGAGAGTCCAATTCTCCTTTCATGGCCACACCAGCTTATGTCAGCCTCTAAGGAGCTTGTGAGCCTTGTGACTGCATGCTTCTGATGGTCACGGGCAAGCTAACCCTGTATTGTGTTGCATTTACTATGCCAAGTCATTTTAATATCTAAAAGTATATGATGGTCAGCCCTCTACCCAATTTTAACAATGTAATTATAACCTCAGCAAGATAGTAGTTTAAATAGCTAAACAATTCTTTTTATAGCCTTTATTTTCTAAATTTCTTCTTGACCTCTTATGTAGAGGGGGCAATCACTTTAATCTGGTATTGTTTTTTACAAGTGTAAAGGTGTCTGAGAGGCTGAAAAAAGAAAATACTCATTTTCTCCCTGTGCTCTGATAATTTAAGTGGAAACATAATTTGGAGGTCAAACCTGACCATAAGACATGGCTGACATTTTCTGCCTGCCTCAGAAAATGCAAAATAGCAGTTCAGTATTTGTTGGATTTTTTTTTTTTTTTCCTTTGGAAGCAAGTTATGTAGAAACCTTGAGAAACATCCATTATACTATTTTGGATGGACAGGAAGAGTTGTTGCAGTCAGAAAAAATGATCCAGAGACCTTCAGGAATATCTTACTTTCCCTGCAATTTTTGTGCATTTCATCCATTTGTATGTCAATTGTTACTTATTATGCTCTTGTTCTTACTACAGCATTTCTTACTGAATCTGTTCTAACTATAGAAGTTATTTAGCTCATAACCACAGGTTTTAGGGATGCTTTTAGAGATCATTAGCCTATACTAATGACTGCTTTCAAGGTAAATGTAAAATTCTTGTAGTTGGCTGAATAGCCTTTGGGGAGTCCATTATAGAGAGGTTTTCTGCTTAACATAGGTGTTCTTTGTTTTAATAACCAGGGCAGGCGGATCTTAGAGTCTCGTATTTTTTTGTTGTTTGAGGATTTTTAAACCACAATTCTGGTATCATTCATTATTCACTTGAGATTACATTAGAATAAATTAATATTAAAGTATTTAAATGCAGAATGAAGAGTTTGAAAAGTTACAGAGATTGATCACCCGAGATGCTTCATTAGTTGTGGCTCTCTATGTTGCCAGGCTGAGGTACTTCTCTTTCGACTCATTAGCAATTTTTTTCTTTAATGCTGACTGGACTGTATTCAGGCTGTGTGCATTTAATAATGGCTCCTATTGACAGCCTGATTTGCATGTGCAAACTGGAATACTCTTCACCTGCAAACTACAGCAATCTAGAATTTTATAAAAATAAAATCTTCAGGGGGTTTGATTTTCTTCTTGACAGAAGTTTACATTTCCAGGAGATTTCAAGGTGTGTTCATGACATTGTTCACCCCAATACACGGAAAGAGGCTTTGCAAAAAATCAGATATTGCGGTTAGCCTAAAATTCAGGAATAGTGGCACTAACTTGCTAACAAGGCCAATTTTTTTGGTGTCAGCCTCATCTTGTGTGTAGAGAGAGAAGGCTTCTTGGCTTCCCAAGAAGCTTGGCCCATCCTGAATCAATAGACTGTCTTATGGCCAGCCCACCTTGTTCACAGCTCTGAGGCTGGGCAGAGAAACTTCTCCACTCCTGGAGCAGTCTGCAGTGGTGGAGCTGGGGCAGGGAGTGTGTGCTGATGGCTCAGCAAATGGCTGAAAGTCCTTAATCCCAGTAATAATACTAACACAGCCACATGGTCTGGAGCTGTAGGAGAAGCCATTTTTCTAATCGTAGGCAATATCCAGAGTTTAGTTGGGGATAAAAAAAAAAAAAAAAGACAAGCTTTCAAGCAATTAAACCCTTTGCTGTGTGCAGTGTTGAGGAAGACCCATGTAGCTATTCTGATACATTTACATGTTGACAAATATTGATCAATCATCTAAATTACAAATGATTGTGCTTTTTGTGCTGGAATCTTGTCCACCAGCTAACTTAGGCAATGTTCATGCTGTAGATGGCTGTCAGAAATGGGTGAGATTTGGTGCAGACCATGAAGGGAAGCACCCAGCTCCTGGGATGTGTAAGCAGGACAGGCGTTTTGGCATCAGCACTAGTGGAGCAAGAGAGTCCCAGGGGACCATGGTGCCCTAATGCTTTCAGGACTATTCTCACCTAAGTCAGAGACCAGCAGAAGGAGACAGAGGAGAACCAAAGCCACTCTGCAGTAGGCTGAGAGCTGCAGAGGGCAGGGGGGTGTCACAACAGAGGTGACAGCTATCCTGCAGTGTAGCAGGGAGTGCAGTGTGTTCACCCTGCAAATGCTGCTCTTAGAGAGCTTGGAGTTTCCCTTTATTCTCAATTTAGGACTACAGACGTGAATCTCAGCTTGGCTTTCTTCCCTAAAGGCTGTTTGTAGGGGTTTTCCTCTGGAAAATCTTCTGCTTCCCCCTGTTAATCCTCCCTGGCCCAGGGCCTGCAGGCATGATGCAATGCAAACCTTTCTGGGGCACTGGGGCTAAATTTGCCAGGTCTACAGGTGTAAACCTAAGTGCAGGACCACAAAATACAGCAGCTAGCAAATGGTGGAGGAGGTGGGGCAGAAAAAAGTGTCTGCCACTTCGTCAAGGCCACCCAGAGCTTCTCTGGACCTGGCCTGGCAAAGCCATTTGCACTCGCCCATCTCTCACTGACAGGCAGACAGAGGTGGTGCAGGAGGCAATGGTGGCTCCTCTGCCTTGGGGAGGTAAAACAGGCACACAGGTGGAACTTTGCACTTCTCTGCCTCTGTTTTTTGTGGGTTTGGGCCAGTTTTAATTTGTGATTGCATGTGATGCTGGCTTAATTTTCATTCCTTAATTGCCTTTAAAAAATAAAGATATGAAAAATACACCTACCTGGGTTTTCTGCTAGGAATTGTCACTACCATTATAGTTATACCGTATTTGCCCTCTTTAAATCCTTCATGACGAAGCTTAAGGTTTTGCATTTGCAGCTGTGCCGTGTTAATTCCAAGACAGCTTTAAAATGGACCCAGTGGGTTCAATGCAGGCAGAAGACTGAGTGACTTTTGTTGATGCATAGGTATCAAAGGGATGTAGGTGTCAGTGAATGGGCATGATTTTTACTGTTTAATGGGCCCTGCAGGGTTTGTGATGTGATAATACACTGCACATGCTGCAACTGATGCCCATTTTAGCTTTTGCTTGATGTGAGATATTGAGGATATTCAAATCCATAAACATGACAGCACAACACATGTCCTTGAAATGTTCAAAAAACATTCCCGTGACCTTTCTACTATCCTGGAAAGTGTGATGTGTGGCTGCGGCAAACACGGCAGATCAGGGAAGTTAGTAGGTTTGTGGTTTGCATGGTATGAAGGTTTAAGATGGAGGGGAAGGCTCCCTTCTCTGCTTCCAAGCATGTTGTCTCAGATCTCAAGCTGTGGGGAAATAAGCCTTCCTGGGAAGTAGACTCTCACGGGAAAAGTCTTCTGTTCCACAAAGCTCCCCAGTCTAAGGGGAACAGAGATGAGGCTTTGGTGCTAGCTACTGCCTAAGAAATATACAGTTTGATGCTGTCTCGGTGGACTCTATCACCCAGACATTAAAAAAAACATTTTAAAATGAGCTTTAACTTCTGTTTTTCTCTCCCTTTCCTCACTGGAGGAAGATTCCTATTCCCAGGCATCAATTAAGCACATGCAGAATTATCTGGGGGATTAGTGAACACAGAGAGACCAGCAGGATTTCGAGAAGACGCCCACGGGAGGAGAAGGACTGCTGAGATGAACGTTTCCAGGAGATGGATTATGTAAAACTTTTTGCATTTGTGAGGGAAATGTAGCCCTGGTTGCACAGGCGTGGTGGTGGAGATCACAGGAGTAGGGAGGACTGAACCTTTGTTCAAACTGTGCAGCCAAAAGAAAGCTCACTGGTGGGGAGGAGGGAGTTTTCAGATCCTTGCAGCACCATCAAGTCTTCACATATGTTCCCTATCAACCCCCTGCATGAACAGTATGTGGTCAATACACTCTGCATGCACTTATCTATCTTAGGTACCCAGCAGGCTAATTTGATTCAAATACTCTGCTTTTCCCCACCCCTGCGGCATAGAAAAGGCTTTTTATCCCTTAAATGTGACAATAACAAATTTTGGAGCCATCTCCTATGTGCCCTTTCTGTGCCATGGTTTTATCAAAGGCTCATGGGTAACATTTGCTTAGGAGGTTAAAAAAATTGGCAGTGCATTACTGACTAATTGCATTATTTAAACTGGTGAAACAAAGAAGTTCAAATTCAAAGCTGAGGGATTCTCAAAGAGCTGCAGGTGTTTCCCTCTGACATCTGTTTTGTTTCTTTTTTAAATTTATGCTGCCTGGCAGAACTAGTATCTATAGAATATAAATCCGGTTTGTTCCTACCTTCTTTTGCTCCCCCTACCCCACCCTGTACTGTGTTTATCACTGCTTTTCACAGGTCCATTGCACTGCGCCCATGTTTCCTCAGCTGGGCGCTGCCGCCGACCCAAGTCCAGCAGGACAGAACATGCTGTTAAAGGGAAGGAAGATCCTCTTTCTGCCTCTTCTTGAGAAGTGTATCTGAAGCATATTGCTATCTTCTTCTTGTCTTTAAATGAAATATTGAAAGGGTTTGGGAATTTTGATGCAATGTCTGTTTTAAAACTTTGGTGTATTATTCCATGAGTTCTTGTTGAGAAATGTGAGAGGGCTACCCAGTTCCTCGGGATTGGGACTGTATCCTGTCAGCATTTCTAGGGAGCGTGGCAAAAAACTCACGCATGCTGTAGGACATAGAAAAGCAATAGGCTCATTGCGAGGAGTGAATGTCTGTGCTGAGCTGATCCACCTCACCCTGAGAGTAACATTAAGCAGAGCTCTCACTGGAGTGACAGGAATACTTTTAACAGGTACTTAGGCAGAGTCAGGTGCTTGTTAGTGAGGTTATTATCTGTCATGAAGAGGTGTCAGAAAAGTTAATATATCTTGCTGGGGGGAGGTAAGATTATAGCTACTCTTAGCAACATACTTTTCTGTCTGCAGAGAGTACTTTACCTATTTGTAGCAATTTGCTTTCTCTGTTAAAGATTATATATATGATGTTGGGATTGGATACTAAACTAGTTGCTTTCTGGGTTAGGAAAAGGAAGTGTTGGCATAAGAGATAACTAACTCCTTCAGCCATGAGAAAATCTGGAAATATTTCATTTGTCTCATGCTGATGTTGTGAATGTAATGCTTTCTTCTTGACTGGAATGGGCCCAATCTTATCTAATGATAGGCTAAATCCACAGGACATCTCGGAGAGGCTCAGCTTGAGCTGGTGTTGATTGTGGGGGAATTTAGCTGCCTTCCTGTGTGGCAGGAAGATCTGGGATTGCTGAAGGAGCATCAGCCAAGAGGAGCACATGGAACAGTGATCGACAAGGATTGCCAGCAGTACCTGGAAATCAGTGTGCATAGGGATGGATGGCACTGGGGCACTGAGCATGGGAAAGGCTTGAGTCTCTTCATAACTTTTTTCTCCTGTGCAAATTAGTTTGGTTTTTTTTGTGTTTTTTTTTTTTTTTCTTTTTAAGTAAAGAAGTTTAGGAAAGAAAAAAACAATAGCAGAAGAAACTCGCCTATCTTTTCTTTCTTTCCCTTTTTCTCCTAAATGTGAGAATGCTGAGTTCTGGGCCATTCCTAGGGTTTCTAGGTTTCATCTCATCCAAGACAGTTTGAGCACAGATGATGAAGCTGATTTTTATCTAAATTCTTCATGAATTCTTAACGTATTGTTGCTTGTTTTGCTGTCAATATAATTTTAAAAACCATACTAAAGGAAAATAATTGCTTTTATCACTTGATCAAAATGTCTGTTGAGGTTATGAGGACTTTGTCCGAATAGGTCCGAAAGGATCATAGTTGTACGCTGTAAGTGCTTTGGATCAAACAACAGTTGCTTAAACTGTCTATGGTTTTTATTGTAAGATAAGTTTCTATTTTTAATCACAGGCCTGACCTGGAATTAGGGATCGCTGAACCTTGGGGCTACTTCCACCTGAACCTCTAGGCTGAGAAGGGCCTCTGTAACCATTGCACTGCTACAGGACATAGATCAACCTTTCAACATCAGGTTTACAGGGCATTAATTTATAGTGGCATTGGCACTGCTGGGGACACGTCCACTTGGGAGCTAGACTCTGCTTTCAGGTCCTCTGTCCATGGGAAAGAGTGTGCTCTCTTCCTCCACTGTAAGCAGGTTAATGTATTTGTTTTAACAACTGATTTATAGTTTAATATTTTCTGATTCCTATTGTTACTTTTCCAGTTAAGAAACATTATTACAGGTAAAGCCTGGGCATTGTGCAGAAAGCATTCAGCTGGGAATCTGCACAAGGTCACTGTGTTTGCATGTGCTTTTAAAGGAATTAGAGCTAAATTGAGCTCCATAGTGGAAAACAAAGTAGAAAATGTGTATTCTGCAGTGTTCTTTTCCCAGAACAGTATCTTTTTAACAGCAAACAACAAAGGACACAGACATGGTTACTTTGTGAGCATGCAGAGGATGTGATATGGCTATTTTCTCATCGTGCAAAGAAAACAATCAGTGCTGCCCATCAGACCCTCCCCTATGGGCTCAGCATTTGCTGGTATCCGTGGGCAGCCCTCAGCCACCCTTGTCTGCTGCTGGAAGCTTGACCTGTGCATTCTTGTGCGGGGCTAGAGCTGGCCCAAGGCATGGAGAAAGCAAGCAGTTCTCCAGGGCTGCCAAGGGCAGTTCTTGCCTCTTGCTGCAGGAAGGGTAGATCTGGGAGTGAAAGGCCAGCGTTTTTTACCCATGTTTTGGAAGTGCTCAAGGGCTGGGGTGTTTCGGTAGCTAGGCTAGCCACTGCCTTCCTGCAAGACGTGTGTTGCCAAATACCAATGGCTCTCCTCTTTGCACAGAAGCAACACAATTTTTTTGCTATTTTCTCTATTTTTCCACTGAGGAGCGATATCACATAACGAGCATGGTGACATCCACAGCTCTTCCTTTCTTCTTGTCCTTGATTATCTTCTTGTGTTTCCTAATTATGAAGAGAAAACTCCAGGAGATCAAGCCATACAGTAATTAAATCCATGCTAAAGATTAAAGTGTTTAACCCTATTTGAATGTACAATTCTAAATTTTATGGAGCTAACTCACTAACTTCATGAGGAAACTCACTGTGTTTTGGTGAAGCAAATGAGAAATTTTCTGGACTTTGACTGTGTAACAATAGCAGGGACCTGGATCCTGGATCACATAAGGCAAGTAAATCTAGGAAAACATTTTCACCACATTTTTGATGGTTCTAATATCTACTAGACCTATTTGGTTAAACTATTTAAAAATACATTTATCACAACTTGCTTTTCAAGATGCATGTCACATGTATCGTCATGCTGATCAGCCTGAAATTGAGCAGTTTCTCAGCTGATAATCTGCTGTGCCACAAGAAGGGCAGGTTAAAAGTCAAGACTCCAGGGATTCAATTGTGGTCCCCTTGAAATCGACAGGCATCTTGCCAATCACTTTGGATTCTGCTCTGTTTTGCTGTTTCACATGGATTCTGTTCTTGATTCTTATCAGCAACTAGCTGTGGGACTTCAAGTTATTTAACTCTTCTACTTTTACTTTCTCCAGCAGTATTTCACAACCCTTTGTATTATATAAACACAGTAAGAACAACATGTAAATACATTAGATATATGTGTACTATTAAAAACATTAAGATGACCAAACATTCCTCTGCGATCACTCTCCTGACACACTGTTTTCCTGCTCAGTATTGTGGGTAGGAAAGGCCAAAGGTATTTCCTGCGTTGAGAAATATAATTTGCGTAGGAGAATATTTTCCATTCTGTGGGTAATTTTCCGAACTCTTCTCTCCACAGGTTGTGTGGGCAAACTCCTTTAGAGGTCAGCAGCAAGGCGGTGTGAGTAGAGCCTAAGGACTTCATCTGGCACTTCGTGCACGTAGCAGGATGCTGATGGAAAAGGTGTGCAGACCAAGCTTTATAGCAACATGTTTTCTCCAGGCATTGTAGGACACAGCAAGCAACACTAGCCATGTTGTTCCTTAGGAACTGAAAATCTCATTTATTTCGGCAGTTGTACCTCTTACATCTAAGACAATCTACCTGCTGCCTGCTGTGGAAAGGAGCATCCCCTTTGTCCTTCACACCATCTTTGGCTACAAGTCATACTGCTTCCCTAGCTAGGCACCTAGTGATCATGCCCTTGCTTGGTAAATTGGTTGGTGTGATGGAAAATGGAACCATGAAAACTGATGTGGGGGTGGTGGAGAGCAGGACTATCCCAGCAGAGCATGACGCTAACTGTGACATGAGATCATGCTCCCAGCATTATGGTAAAATTCAGCCTCTATTTTTCAGGGTACTTGTGTGCCTGAAATCGAAGGAAGCTGAGCACTTGAATACCTTTGGCTACATCTATGCTGCTAGAGGCATCTGCCCCAAGGAGCAATCTGTGTTCCCAGGTGAAGACACGTGAAGTGGCTCATGTCCAGAGAACAGCATCCAGGGACATCTCTGGGCCTTGCATGGTCACCCGGACGAGCAAGTAAAATGGATCATGTTCTGGCCATCCCAAGGGGATACTGTACAGGTGATGGATGAACTCTTTCTCTCCAGAACAAGATAGCCTTGGCAATCTTCTCTCTTAAGAATAGTCACCTCAGTGTGGTGTCCCCTGAAGTGAGCCTGGGCATTGCCTGGAAGGCACAACTGAGCCAGGGAAGCCTGTTCAAAATTGAACAGTATGGGCAGTGCTCAAGTTCATGCCCTGGCCCTGTTTAGCTCCCAGTATCTGTGTTCCCTTCATGACCTAAGATGTCATTATTCTGCAGTACCTTTGCAGTTCAGAGTGCCTGAGTGCGTGCTGCATTGCAGCCTGCCAGATGCCGCTCTGGTAGCGTGACACCAGGCTTCTGTATCCTGTGAAGTGGCAAATGGGCATCTGTGGGGTGTTTTCAGCTTGTGAAGCTTGCCTAAGGTAGGTCAGAAGATTGATAGAAGAGGGAGCCACCAAATTTGTAATGGTTTCTTTCATGCTTTCAGACTGTGGGATTATTATTGTCAGCTGGACTGAGCCAGCTTTTGATGTATTTATGGGGTGTGGGTGATCAGGGGATCAAGGAGCTAGGAAAATACATTATTTGCAGCATAGGTGCCCCTAGCTTTGTGTTGGTGGGTCTTTCTGTGCCCTGGGATCCTGGAATGGATGGAAAGAGATGTGTAAGTGCAACAACAAGGGGTGAGGGCAGCAGGACTGTGGGGGGGAGGGAGCTTGCTCTGCCTGTTGCTGGAAGGTCCTAGGGCTGCCCGTGGCCAGCTGCTCACACATCTGACCCATTTGGCTCTCTTTGTTTAAACTGAGCAAGAGCAGCAGCAGTGCCCCCCTCTCTGCCAGGCCCTGCAGGTGCTGCTCCACAACCTGAACCGGAGAAAGAAGTGCACATTTACGGAAAGTCCTTTTCCCTCCCTTTCCCTTTTAAGGCGCTTCACCAAGCTGTGTGATTCTTATCTGGTCTCTGCAGAGCCTTTAAGTGAGGTCATTCAGGAAGTTTAATCCTGTACAATTGTCACTACATCCTTGGCTGCGCATTGTACTAGGGCCCAGCCCACTACCACAATGCATCTTACGACAGCTGAACATCTGTTTGAAAACTGATTGCCAAGAATAAGTGCTTGCTAAGCCTAGTTTTCCCTCTGGCTGTATGTATGTATGCAGTTCAACACAATATTGTGTAACAGTGTTAAGAGAAAAAACAGAATTTTCCTCTTGGGGTCGATTGGTAAAGCAAAGTACAATTATCTGGGAAATGCCATTTCTGAAATACCAGTGGCAAAGAAAGAGGCTGGCCTATGTGTGTCTCAGCTTATTTCCCAGGCTGGCACCATCCAGGGCACTGCGTTGTAGCCAGACACTGTGACATGGGATTTTTTTGGGATGCTGGGGTGGATTCACTACAGGGTTTGGTCCCCAACCACTGCTGCTCCCCTGCCACAGTCACTGGACCTTGCATGCCCCCAAGGGTGGGTGCTTTACCACTCCTTATGCTCTTGGACTGCAGTGGAGGATGGTGCATTTCTGCTGCTCCTGAGAGTGGGGGATGCTACACACGTGTACACACACAGAAGTATACACACACTCACAGAGACACAACAAAAAGTCTTAGTTCTTCCCAGCCTCCCAGGACAGACTTTAAAAAATGATACTCTGGAAGAAGAAGAAAAGAAGAAAGAGAATGATAATGAAGGGGGGGAATTGCAAGTCCTTTGCAGGGGAGAACGAAAGCTGCTGGGAGAGGAAGGGAGCAGGGGGTGCGGGCAAGAAATATGGGCAAGCAACACCCAAGGCCATAGGGATAAAGATGATGGGGCATGTAGAAGGCACAGTGTCAGGATGTGCCTTTATCTGGCAGAATAGTAAAGTATCCTTCAAGTCTTTTAATCTGTCATCTTCCTTTATTTGCTCCTGTCCATCTGAGTTTCCTCCAAACATCTTAGTGGTGCAAAAATATGAAGAAGCCTAGGAAAAAATCCTACAGGGAGTTGCTTTTTGTAATGGTAGACAAGTATTGGGGCCTGAAATGGCACAGGAAGAAGCAAAATTCATTCCTGCTCCTGCAGGCAGGAGACCTAATGTGCTGTGCCCCAGAGCCAGCTCACCTGTGATAACCACTCTTGTTCAAGGAAGGTGGAGGTGAGCTGGTGTGGCCCCTTATCCCCCACATGCAGCTCTGCCACACCAGCCCTGCTGTCCCCTGGCCCCTCAGTGGTATGGCGGGCTGCTGCAGCTTGCCTAGGAGGGAGCTGACATGAAAATTGTCTAATTTCGTATCTGTGATGAGTAATGGATGGGGAGAGTTAACATAGTAAAAGAAAGACTTTTTGAGTCTCCTGAGGTAATAATCCATGCTTTCAATTTCCTAAATGGTTCCACCTTTTTGTTCAGTAATGAAGTTTATTTTTCATAGTTTGGCTTTTTTTGAGTTATCTGATTGGTTTCACTCTTTGCATTTGTTTAAAAAAAAAAAAAATTGCTTTCTTTGAGGTTTTGCAGAATGATTGTGCAGTTGTATGGACAGAGATATGCATTTACATGTATGTAGGTCCTTCAGGATTGTTAATCCTGGGATACTCAGATTTAACTCCTGACAGGGCCAATCTCTTATTCTGGAATCAGCAGTACTGGTTTATCTTGGAATAAGTTCCTCTTTCTCTGATACCAGATTGTCCTTTCTTAGGGTTATTAAAGAGAAGAATTTAAAATTAGCAGCATATACTAATTAATTTAATTGTCTTAATTTATGCGCTTGTCTTGCAAATACAGACAAGCTCTAAACAGTAAACAGTTGACATAAGCTGCACTACATAAAAGCATTTTCTATAACTATGATGAGATAATATATATAATTACATATATATAAAATTATTTGTGTCATCTTTGAAGAACTGAGATCTGTACTGACTTCACACACAGAGAAAGATGCCTGCCATGCGTTGTCTGAACAGAAATGTCGGGGGGCTGAGCTTTCCAAATGTTGTCTGTGTGCAGATGTTAAATGGATGGCTTAGGTGGTGTCCCTAGATGAATTGTCTCTCTACAGCGTAGAGGCGTAATTGTGTGGCCAGGGACCACTACTGGTGATGTGATGTTTGCTGGCAGGAGGTGTCTGTCTGTTCCTACCCTTACAGAACCTCTCTGGAGGACAAAACCAAACCCAAAGCCCTCTAGGGATGCCTCACTTATTTTGGGCTTTAGACATCCTGCTTTATAGGTATACTGGAGAGCTTTACACTCAGGCTTTTGTCTAAGAAACATGTGAAGGCAAACTTAAGGGTATAAATACTAGGGAGGGCTAGAGATGATATCTAACACTGTTTTTCCAGGAGGATTTATATTTATTGATAGCTTTCTAGCCAGCATTTTCCTACCTCAACACAAACCTCTCAAGTACGCTTATGGGACTGCATGGGTTGCATTTTAGGGTGTTTATCTGTCTTATCTTTTGACATCGGCACAGATGTGTCTAACTCTGATTTTTGTGCAGAACCATTAGGAGCCAGCATAGTCTGTGTACACATCTTTCATAGCGTAATGACTCCCCTGTTGTCAATACTGCTATTCTGTAGTACTTCTGTCATTTTCATGTTTTTGTGTCTCAGAGCTGCCTGAGCTTACTTCTCTCTCAGAGTATCTTACACTGTTTTATTGCTCATGTGGAAATTGTAGGCAAGGGAGAACTGCTCTCTGTGGGTGTTATATACCTCTTGCTTGTGTAAGAAAAGTTTTTTTCTGCTTTGGAGTAGAATCTAAAGTCAAGAGGGGAGACAGCAGATGGTAAAAGCAGTGTTTTCAAAGTTTAAAGGCCAAATTCTGTCCTCATCTTACACCCTGTCTTTATTCAGATCTCACAGTTGAAGCTGAAGGGAATTGTGTTGGCACAGTCAAATACAGAATATGCCCCACTACCCCTGAAATAAAAGCTGGCACTGATATGCACTAATTAATCCAATAGTGCTTTTATTTAATGAGGTCTGAGTACCAGCACACTAACGGAAGAAGCCTATTCTCTAAGTGCTGCTCTCCAAAGAGAGATAGTATTTTATCGATTACTGTTTTTCTTTTACAATGCTGTAGGGTTTTCATGTAGCAACATGCTAGAGAACCAGCTTTACCTTGTATTGTGTTAGGTGCCGTGACGCAGTTTGCTAGCACTTGACATTTCCATTTAAATGATGTTTATAACTCCACAAATTCTTACGGAAGTGGAAAAAAGAAAGAAGTAACTAAGAAAGCCATCAGTATTAGGAAAAAGTATCCTGCCTCTTGTCTCAGCATGGCTGTTTGCTGCAGTGTGTTGGGTGTTTTAGCATAGTGGCTTGAATGCTACCTGAGCTCTGGCTCCAGGCTGAATCTTTTGTCCTTCTGGATGCTGTCTAGGCCTTCGAGGTTTGTTCCTCTCCCTGGCACATAGCCCCCACCTGACACCGGGAACAATACCCCCCACCACCCCACCCCCGCCGAGGTTGTCTGCAGAGCTTCGGGGCTCAGCACCCTTATTGCCCCACCAACTGCCAGCATCTGAACAATCCTTGGCCCTGGTGAAAACGATGTAGCTGTCTGGGGGTATGGGGGGGAAACAACCAGGGCTGTGATGGGGAGCCTGCCAGCATCTGTCCCACCTGGGGGTCGGCTTCACATCCTGCTCCAGGCAACGGTTTCACAGCTGGGTGAGGGGCGGACATGCCACACACAGCAGGAAAGGTGGCTTGGTAGGCATCCGTTTTTATGAATTGCTCAGTCACATTTTTATCTGCACACACAGAGCTGTGGTTATCGGCCGTCGCGTCCAAATAACTTGGGAACAAGACAGATTGGAGGCTTTCACCAGACAAGTTAAATCGTGCATCAGATCGGTTGGGTTTCTGCTCATTTAACAGCCGAGGTTTGTTTATGGGGTTGCAGTGCCACTGAAACACCTTGTGATTTATAGTCACAAAAGACCACTGAAACACTAAGCTTCTTAAAAGCTTTATAAGTGTGTAATATGGGGAAGATTGATTAAAAATATATTTCTGGATGCAAGTGGCATCACATACTGTGATTGTATATTAGCTAATTATAGTTTATTTCTCCTAGACTCTCATATAATGAATTCTCTAGCAGGCTTCTTTCTGGTATATCAGATGTATTGTCAGCTCTTGTTTTGGCTTGAGCAGTTATGTTTCCATATGTTCATATGTTTTAGTGTTTGTCCCAAGTGCCTTAGCACCACTGTTTACAGGATGCAACAGGTCCTACTTTTTCTCCCTAATCCCTACTCCTTTTTGCTTGCTTTATGATAAATATGTACTGACTAAAGGTGGCTGGTTAACAGTCACGTATACCAGAAATTTCTACTTACCTATATTATACTTACTGCCCCTGAACTGCACCACTGTCAGGATCCCCAAACTGCCCTTCATATGTTCTCAAGGCCATAACTCAAAGCAGAGACAAGGAGAGAAAGGGTTTTCTGTCCATTCCCTCCTCTCTGAATTGTCCAGTTTGTGTGTGTGTGTGACAGGAGTGGACCCAGGGATCAAAGATGTCGGTGCTGGGGCCCCTGCACCTCTGCTGTGTGCAGTTTTGCCCCTTCACTCCAAAGCAGGATTAGTCTGGTTCTGCAGATGAATGCTTCAGTCATTCATTTGGATTTTTGCATTCCCAGCAAGACTTAACGTACATTTTCCTCTCTGCACACCAGGCTGTTTCCTCTGAAAACAACCTAGTCCATGCCCACCAAAGCTCCCCTCCCCCCAAACACCACTGAAATGTGCCCCCCTAGTATGAGCGTGGAGCTGCATGGCTGCTTTTGTCCACAACCACAGCCTGATACACAGATGGGCAGATGCAGCCAAGGGAGCCTAAATGATATCGGGTTTATGCTAAATATAAGCAGTGGATTTTGTCAGGCTGAAGATAAAGCTGATCTGAAATCACCACCAACCCATTTCTACAGGACTAACTTCCACATCTCCTAATTAGCCAGGCTGCCCTTTCCCTTATTGTAAAGGGTTCTTTATTGAGTATGAAGTGCATGTATTAGGAATATGGGATTTCCAAATGAATATTTGAGGATGAAGCATTGAGCTGGCTTCTTGCATGTACTGGAGAGCTGTGCCTCCTGCTTCTTCAAGCCATGGGGAGAGCCCCTGTCCACAGGGCAGCGTTTCCCTTGTGAACACACCTTTCCTCTTGTGCGGAATAGTGCGTTGTGTGCAAAAATTGCCTAAATCACTTAGCAGAAACACAGCAGCTTCTCTGCCACTGGGGGCTTGTGGGTCTTTCATCATCTCTGTGTTGGTGGCCTTGAGAAGTCTTAAAGACAGCCCTAGTCTTACACTCTGTGACGGAGGCATGACCTGCCCTGGGAAGGAAATAATCACACAGTCTGCTCTGCCCTTGTCCGGTTTGGAGACAAAGATGTCACTTCACTACAAAAGTGAAGAGGAAGAGGAAGGGTGATTGACCTCACCCAGCTGCATCAGAGAGCACAAAGGGGACAGAACTGTTGGGGATGAGCTCAGCTGCTCTGGGAACTTCCCTTCCCTGGCCTTTCTGAAGGTGTCATAGGTATCTCCAACCAACCAAGCAATCTTCTGTCTGACGCCTCCTGTCTGTACCAATTCACCAGCTGAGTCTGACCCAGTTCTCTCTCACTCTCTTGGCACAGCCTTCCCTTGGCAGTGGGACACCCAGGCCCATGCAGTGTACCTCCTAGGCTCCCTCTCCACCGCTGTTCTTCCATGTTCTGGCACAGGCCATCTTTGCTGCCTGGCCCCGTGCACACCAGCCTTTGCTTTACCTGCTGGTGTTCTGCCCAGGTACAGTTCAGGGTCTCTCCTTGGGGAGCAGTCTCGGATATGACTAAGTCTTGGGCTAGTCATGAGTCTGTCCACTGTTTTTCATTGGAAGCTGGAAGCTATCTGGGATAAGGTATAATAACACAGTCTGTGTCACACATACATTACTGCAGATAAGACAATTACTGAAGAATCCAGATGTTCTGTGGCTATTTTTTTTTTTTAATGAATGAAAACTAGGCTTATAACATTCAATTTTTAAGACCTTCCAATATCCTTTGATGTAGGAAAAAAAAATTAAAGGCTTGGTTTTGTCAAAAATAGTATCAGAATACTGCATTCTACATCCAAAGGAATTAGAAACCACTAACAGGTGAGCTACAGACAGATGTGATTTGGCTGTGACGGAAAGCGTCCCTTTGGATATTTGCTGCCTATTTTATGCCCATGGATTTCCCTGTTTCCTTGGTTCTGTTAACCTCCCAGGGTGTGTGAATGTTGGCAGGCTATCAGGTGTGTAAATACCAAGAGATGAGATCAGTGTTAACTGGGGAAACTAGGAGTGGGAGGTGAAATAATTTTTTTTCCTACACTAGTGAAAAGGTTTTAGTTTTATTTTACTAATTAGCTTAGCTAATTAGAGACTGGTTTTGGTTTGTCATGCTTGTGCATTAGTCATATGATGGGAATAAGAGTAGACAGCCCAGGGAGAAGAAAGTCTTATCAAATTCTTTTACAGTACCCCAATTGTCCTGTCTTTAACAGGCACGTGCAAAAAGGTGCGACAGCAAAACTGTGATGAAGAAGTATGGTCAGTGATGTAAGATCAGTCATTTGCAAATTGCAGTTACCAAATCTTTGGTAGGAGAGGGTTTGGCTTCAGTAAATACTAAAAAAATTCAGGTACAGCTTTCAAGGTATTTTTATACTGTGAAATCAGCTACCATAACTTGCAATGTTACAGATGTTTTTTTTTTTCTCTTCCTCCATCCCTTCCTTACTGTGGAGGAAAATTCTTTTTGAAGTCTTAGGACACGGTACTTCAAAGCAAAATTATAACCTTAAACATAAAGTTCCTGCAACTTGAATATCCCTGCGTCTTCTCAAGGTGACAAATTCTAATGCTATCATCACTAAGAAGATGATAAAAAATAATAATGAGCTGTCAGTCTCATCAGCTTTTTTAGAGGAGAGATGAGATAAATTGCAGAGTGAAGCAGTTAAAAGTTTGATTAAAAATACATTTATTACCTTTTTGAAATCAATGCATGTTTCAGCAATGTTCCCCAATAGGCAGCATGCTTTGAACAGAGCACTCTGCTGATAGATTTCTAAACCTACTGAAATGGAATTTAAATGTGAATATGCACGTGTCAAGCTCCAATAGGTGACTCTAATAGCTAGAAAGAAATTGGTAAAGTTTATCGTCAAACACCACAAAAAAACCTAATATGTATTTTCCCAAACACTGGTGCAGACACTCTGCGTGGTTTCGTCCAGCATAAATAAGGTGAGGCTTTATCCTCTCTGAAGAGGTGGTGGAGGAAGTTAACACAAGTATTGTAACTCATTCATCAGCAAAGTACATACGAAAATATTTGGAGCATAAGGATCCTTTTTTAAGATAAACCTATTGCTATTAATAAGTGTGTTGAGGCTGCTGTTTCACGCTTTTTATTTCCATTCCAGCTTCTCCCTTTGGATTGTGTCAAAAGATGAAATTTTATATAGCCTTACTCCTGGCCCCTTCTGTCTCTCCTTCCCCTCACTTTCATGTAAGAATAGATACACTGGACACCAGAAAGCTCTATTTTACTTCCAATTTCATTTAATCCTATGCTTGGTGATGTTGAAAATTCACAGAACCTCTAGAGATCTCTTGGGTTCCAGGCTCTATGTTTACAGTTTGCATGAAGGTAGAACTGCATGGGAAATACTCAGGAAAATGAGGTATTTTCTCTGCTATAGAAAATACCTTTCCCTGATAGCTGTGGAATCCTTGTTTAGTCTTTGTCTTTCACATCCTTTTTTAGGGATGTTATCTGTGCCTGGGTGGTGTATTTGTAGCAGGCTCCAGTGAGTGATTTATTTCCTACTGACTGTCAAAGAGGAAGGGTTGTATCAAGATGCTGATTGCTGAACTGTCCTGATTGCTTCGTTAGTGGCGTTTTGGAGGGAGCTGGGAGAGGAAGCCTACTACTGGGAGCCTCAGGATTGACACTCTCTAAACACTCTGAAAAAGGTGGGGGAGGGGGAAGGGAGAGGGGTTTTCTTGTTGTATGATAGGAATTGGGCAGTTCCGCTGGCAACGAACTGCTGTTGAAGGCGAGTTTGCATCATCTGAAGGGTCCATGTCCTTGAGACCGGGAGGACAGAACTTACTCCCAGCTCCGTCCCCAGACCAAGCTGTGCAATGCTAGTGAAAGGCTTGGAGGACACACAAAGCAGAAATGTCCCTCTCAAGTTCTGGTTTTTTGCCAGCCAGGAGACTGTAGGCATGGTATTATAACTCAGGAGACCACAGTAGAAAGTTTAGGTTGCAATTGCCTCTGTGGTGCTTCACCCTGGAGGTGTTTAGCGCTACTGAGCCTTTGGGTGCTGCAAAATATCTCTAGAGAACTAAGTGTCCCTGTTACCCGGGAAAAGGCTGTGTCAGAGGCATGGCTGGAGCCCCGTTTCAATACTGCAGGTGGGGAGAGGGAATGGTTTTGTGGGGCCTGAGGACTGTGCCAACACAAATTGTGCCCACTGAAGGATGAGGAGAGCTTCCCTGTTTATTGCCAGCCTGGATGAGTGCATGGGGTATTCTACCTGACATCTGCTGAATGTGGGAATCTCTATTCCATCAGCTCTGTGATCACACACTTGTGGCTTAAAATCTGTTTCCCCATGTAAGGCAGAGTTTCTCCTCAGCATGCATGGTCTGGGAATAAAAAAGCAGCCAGATACCAATTTTATTCATTAGTTCTATGCAAATTAACTATACAAATTTGTGGACACTCTCCAGGGCTAAATTCTTGAGCTAAACCCAGCCAGCTTGGGGGACCAGGGAATGTGTGGGCAGGACTAAGCATGGGGTCGGAAGACAGGGTCTCCTTCTCAGGTCTGGGGAGGTGGGAGAAGAGCTAATAAGTGTAACGATAGTGGAATGGTTCCCATGACGTGGGCAGCCATGGTGGGAAGAGGAGCCTGCTGGGCTTTCAATACCTATTTTGGGAACTGGCTGTAATTTCAACTGCCTTCAGCACAGCCCCGGCTCCTGTCTTGAACGATCTGTTCCTTCACAACAGGAGGAAGGGATTGTTCTGCCTGCTATAAAAAAATATGTGGTGCAAAGTTTTTTGGAGATAGCATATTAATTAGAGACAATGGCAATGGATGAACTGGTTTTAAAATGAAACTGACAGATGTAGGTGTAATTATTGCTCCGTTTTCTTTGATGCAAAGATATTTAAATGTACATCTTGTACAACTAGAACTGACCTGGAGTTGTTCAGATGAGGGTTGCTAATGTAGTGCTGTCTCTTTTAAGTCTAGCAATAACTGTAGTGATAGAGCTGTGGCTGAGCATCAGCATTCCCTCTCTAAACATGCCTGTTTTCAGGTATTTATATAACTGCTGCTGGAATTTCCTCCTGATTGGTTGATGCTTGTCAGACCTATTGAAATAATTTCAGCAAAGTGGGAGAAAAAATGTTTTCTGTTGCCTAGAATGGAAAAGCCTTTTTAAGTATCTCTTTTTTTTTTTTTTAAAAAAAAAGAGGAAAACTGTAAATTGTTATAATTGAAGAGGTTACCCAGAGAAGCTGTGGAATCTCTGTCACTGGAGGCGACATGGAAACCTCAACAGGAGGCTGTCTAGGTGCCTCCCAAGGTCCCATCCAGCCTCAGTGGTTCTGTGATTCTACAAACTGTGAACCTTGACAATGTGATAGCAATGTGCTTTCAAAAACTTGTTTTAAATATACCACGCTGGGGATAGTAATGCCTGCTCAAGATTAGCAATGTGTCAAATGCTTGAGGTGAGAAGGGATATTTATTTGCAACCTCCATACCATGTTGAAAGGAGCTGTGTTTTGATCACAGTGCTGTACATCTGTCAAAGAAATCCCACCACATTGTTTACTGTGAGTAAATAGTGCATGTATACATTGTAGTATACTTCTACAATACATATTGCTAAAGCATGCTCTTAGTCAAGTAATGTTCTTTTAGGCATTATCTGAACTCATACCAATGTGATAAGCTGCCCTGTGATGCTGTGGATCTATGGATCTACCTCTCCCCATCCCTCCAGCAGAGCCTGCAGAGTGCCACAGAAATGGCTAGGAAATTTTCTCAATGGGCAAAGTTCTGCTTTTTCAGAAGAATTGTGTCCACGTTTGCCAGGATTCAATTTGTCAAAAGCAGTAGTAAACACTAAATGGCATGGTGTCTATTCACTAGTTAGTATGCAGAGGGAGAGAGTGAAAACCGTGCACACAATATGAGAAGGCTGTTGTGCAAGCCTTGTACCAAGTGTCAATGCTGAGGTTAATGGTGAGGCTCAGTGGACCTTCAGGTTCAAGCTACCTCATCTCCCTCTCAAACACTTTTCTTCCAGAGTGATGTTTGACTGTCCACTAGGAATGAGTTGTGTGGAGGAAAAAGCTTGTGTTTCTCTGTGCCCATGTTCCCATTGTAAAGTATCCTATTGCATTCTTGGCTCCAGCTTCTTTGGGAAGGTGTTGTCTTTCTAGTGGTGTCTGCTGCTTGCTAGTGATTTCTGTCAGAACAGTTGCTCTCCAAGCACCCTGCAACCAAGATTTCATTTTCATGCATGTTCCTGCCATGTCTGCCTGGTGAACAGTCAGTTAGAGCATCAGCAAAAGTGTGTGAATGACGGTGCTGCAATATTCAGTTGCTTGCATGAAATAAAGCAATAATTCTGAATACATGAACATTCTCCCATGGTTTACTTGATACAGCATCAGTATTGGGTCAGTTCTGCTGTTGTTGCCTTCTAATGTGATTCTGTGCCATGTGAAATTATGCAGTCAGGACCACAGAGTATAATCTCAGCAGCACTTACATGCAAGACCGGGTCCAAACTAAACCATAAAAATTGTCTTCTGTTTCTTTGCTTCCTCTTTCACATGTCTTTCCCACCACAACTACTTCTTGGGTGTACCTTCACTAGGACAGGCAGTGTGCTATTCTAATATTTCTTTATTCTATTCTGGTTTTTATACCGCCCACATCAGTATGGTGTCTAACTATCACATACAGATTTGAAGGGAGAACATAGAAAAAAATGAGAAAAACAGCCCTGCTAATTAACATTCCTCGAGTGATGGAAGGGATAGAAAGGAGAGAAATTGTTCTGTTAGCATTTAATTTTTGAAAAGCACTCAGTGTAAAGGTTTTGGGAGGAACTTTCTAAATACTTTGCTTAATAAAGCGGCAATTATGTGAAAATGAGAATAGACAATGATTGCAGAGACAATGGAATGTGATTTCTGGGAAAAAAAAAAAAAAAACCAAAAACCAAACCACTATGCAAACTGAAGTCTGATTATGTTAAAGACAGAATGGTATCGATGCAGCATTGATAAACTACATTCAAGGAAAGTAAAATACTAGGTAATGGCCAGCTGCCAGTCACTGTAGATTAAAAGATACCTTTTTGCTGTCTTCTGAAGTTGAAACAGAATGAAAGATGTTTTACTGAACAAGATTATAGGAAAGGACATGCCAGATAGTGAGCCCTTAATCTGGTAGATATGGAAATCACAAGATATATGGGGGGCTACCCATCTATCTGCCTATATGTATGGTAGTTGTTACTCAGCTGTGCAGTTGGAGTCTGGGGTAAATTAGCATGAGAAGATGAGAATGGAAGATGACTGTGGGAAGCAGCTATGGCATGTAGCTTCCCAACATTATGTGGCAGTTCTTTGTTGTTAATTTTCAGAGAAGGAAATGAGATATCAGTGATTGGGTAGAAACTATGTAGACAATATTAAAACAAATTGTAATTCAAGATATTTAGTGCCATTTCTAACAGCTTTTCTTTTGTCTTATTGTAATATTCCAAATAAACACAGACCAAGAGAAAACATTTTCTCTCATTACAAAGTTCTCCTACAATTATCAGTAGCAAAACAAATACTTAATTTCAGTAGCACCTAGAAAGCATGAATGAACTTTGATCTTAGCTCTGTACTTCTGTGAAAGCCTTCATAAGAACATCCAGTACTGATACACATTACCAATTGCTTCTGAATAGAAACAGACTGAAATAAAATAGGATACAGAATGTACAAAGACAGCACAGGAAGAAATGTAGCATACTGCAACATGATGTTGGAAATATTTTTATCATAGCTGTACATCTAGTTCTCAAAAAAACCACCACCCTCTAGTGCATTTTTTCCTTAAATTTGTATTTAAAATACTGTCTAGATTCCATGACTCCTGGTTCAGACAAGAAACTGGAAGACAAAACCCAGCATACACAAAAGAATATGGGGTATTACCTTTTCAGTTTTAATAAACTCATGGGCAGCTTCAAGAAGCAATGATGAAAAATTATTCTAAGTGCAATTTATATCTCATATCTGCTGCCAGGTAAAAACAAATCAACAACTGAGACGCTAAAATATGCTAGGTTAAAGTATAAGGAAATGAGGGCTTTTCCCTGCTCTACCCATCAGTTTATAATTGGAGTTTATACCTAAATAATACAATGAAGGGTGCATTAGAGGTAGCATGGGTTATTTATAAAACTCAGAAACATATAGGGAAGGATTCCACCCTGGAAGGGTATAGTAAAGCAAGATCTGACTGAACAGAGCCAGGCTTGCCTGCACAGAGATAAAAACAAATATTTGGCTGATGGTACTGCAGCTTTTGTATTATTAAACATACCTACCATTTTGAAAAAAAAAAAAATCTCTTTTCCATGTTGGAGGAGTCTGTTCTTCCTAGGGAATCCAGCTGAGTTTACTTCAATGTCTTCCTTGAATCTTGTTAGGGCAGATTTTTCTGTTACTATTGTTTGCAGTGAGCATGGGACGTTATGTTGTGGAGGGGGTAGAGGTATCTTTGAAGCCTCCTTTTTTGTTGTTTTTGGGCTTGAGGGGGTTGCTTTGAAGGCTGGTGCTAATATGTCTGTGAGCACGCACCACTGTGAGCTTCATTGATCTTAGTCTTGCCTGGGCTATATGCATGTCAACAACTTAAGAAAAGAATGAAGCAATTCTTTCAACCTTCAGATGTCTGCACAAGGGTGAGGAACTGCAGAGATGCCTCCTATGGTATAGACGATATTGTGCAAGAGGGAGAATTTGGGGAAACAAGGCAATACTCATATATCCTCTGCCTCGTGGTTAGTGGGGGCTTGCGCAGGCAACAAATTGGCTAGAGAGAAGCAAGAGAGCTGTCTAAGAAAGGAGCATGCCTGACATCAGAGAATCCACTTCTCTATGGCTGGGCAGATTGGTGCATGTCCATGAACTATCTCATGTCAAAATCCCTGTGTGTCCTCAAGCCATGACATGACTACACTGGAAGGCTGAGGGATTGCTGAGAGGCATTCATCTGAGGAAGACAGTCCTACCTTTCCAGGGGGACTTCCGTGTGCTGCCTGTGGGTGAGTGCTGGCGTGCAGCTTTGTCCCTGGGCAACCCAGCAACGCTGACCTTGGCCACCCTTGCTGGCTTACTTCCCACCTTGGCTTCGGGTTTGGATTGCTTAACTATCCCCATGCTACCACTTGCCTGCTGTAGGATGGGTGACACTGCAGGTCAAGTGACATAGTGTGGGCATAAGAACTATGCAGGGACTATGTGTAGAGGCCTTATGAATCTCAAGAACTACATGTTTTCTACCCTTACAGGACTGTAGGGACCTTCAGGTCTTGTGGTCTATGAGGAGACAGCATAAAGGCACCAACAACAATTCTCTTTCTCTTCTGCAGTTCATCTGCTCCATATCTAGCCCAAATAGCAGGTGCAGCACAGAGCACTGTGCCCTAACGGCAGAATTATTTCCTTCTGCCATTAAAAGAAATTTTAATGCACAGCAAGCTCCATTGAAGTGCAAGTGAAGGGCCCATTTCATAAAAGATTTAGGCACTGTCTCTGTGCATACTTTTGATTTGTACAGCAGGGAGCTTGCACTTGAGAAGAAAAAGGGGTGGGGGGAGGACTTTGCATTAAATGACAGCTTTTTTTCTTATCCATTTTGCATTCAAAACCCCAAATATATTTTCTCTCTCTCTAGCCTTGATTTATGACCTTATAAAAATGAGATAGAATCAGCCCAGAAAGAAACAAAGGTTAGGTCTTCCCAGAGCCTGAAGCCTTTGTGTAAGTCCCTAAAGAACAGCTGTGCAAATTACATTTGCTGCTATCAGATAAAGTGGAGACAGAGAGCAGTTTTTCTAGCAGGATCTAGACAAGATTCCATTTTATTTTGTCATTTTGAATGCAGGTTTGATTTTGTTTCCTGGTAATCACAGCCTTTAATGTTACCTTGCTAAAAATGGCTATTGCAGGAGAACTCACATCAATATGATATCAGTGCAGGCAGAGAGAGAAACATCCTGTTTATGTGAATGTCCCTAACAAAAGGAGTCAAGATCTAAACAGATAGAAGAGAATGCCAGTAACCATGAAACAAACTACATGCCAGATGTTAGTCATGTTGCTTAGAGCACTATGAGAAGTTGATCAGATATTATGTTGATGAGCACAGCTTATGAACCTGTAGAGAAGGGAAGTAATAGTTGTCATTTGCATGATTAAAGGCTTGTGTAGTGCTTCTACATTACATCATAAATAATTTAATTTTACCTGATTGTATGAATTAAAAGGTTACATTTTAAGGTATTCACTTTCCTTTCTTTACAAATTCATATAAAGTATCTTAAAGTAGAAATTAGTTTTATATTATAGATTAAGAGAGTCACATAATCACCAAAAAAATAGGTTGGGAGGGCCTTCTTATGGAGGTCATCTGGTCCTAGTCCGTGCTCAGAGCAGGGCCAGATTCAAAGTTACATCGAATTGCTCAGACCCTTGTCTAGCTAATTTTCAGTATATCTGTGGATATCACTGTTTAACTACCTTCACAGTGAAATTGTTTTCCTTCCATCCAGTCAGAATTTCTCATTATGAAACTTGCGTCTATTGACTCTTGTCCCTTCACTGCACCTCTGAAAAGAGGCTGACCCCATCTTCTCTGTAATCCCCCAAAGGCCCTGGCAGGCTGATGTTAGGTGCCTCCTGAAGCCACCTCTCTTCCAGGCATAACAAGCCCAGTTCCCTCAGCCTTGCCTCACTAGGCAAGGGCTTCAGCCCCAAATGTCTTGGTGGCCCTCTGCTGAGCGCACTCCATTTTTTTAATCTCACTTCTGTTCTGGGGGGATGTAAAACTGGACACAGTAGCTTCACAAACACCAGGGAGAAAAACTGTTTCACATGCTGACTGTATTGGTTTGCTCCGTGCATTTACAGAGGGTGTACTCCATCCCACCATCCAGGTTGCTGCTGACCTTTAACAGTGCCAGCATTGGTATTGCCATTCTTAACCAGATGCTAATTATACTGACTTGAACACTGTCTTTTGAACCCAATAGTCCAGCTTCTCATCCATCTTGTATTAGTTACTTCTGAACTATGCATAAATTCTGCTACTGTTTCTCTCTCCTGTGATGGAGCAGAATATTCAGGACTTGCAGAATTTAACCAGCTGTCTGAATAAAATCAAATTCTGATTATTCAACCTGCTTTCCATTTTGAGACTCTTTTTAGAAAGTAGCTGTATTTTATTTGCCTTGTTTAAATTTCCTTTGGGTTTCCAGAAATCTCTGAGGAAGCAGAGTGTGGGAAGGACTGAGGCCTAAAGTGAAGGCACTGAAGCCAAGACCAGCAAAGTATGGATCCGTACAGGGACAAGACCTGTATTGTCACAAATATATTTATAGCTAGCAGACGCTATAAGCACTCTCACTACATGCTCTATGCAGTTTCACTGTTTGACTAAGGAAGGAGACATTTCCCTGCAGAAGTACATGCTTTTATTCAAATTAAGTTTCTACAGAAGCCTTTGGATTTTGCTAAAACTTTTGATCAGGTTGAAAAGAATCACTTGGCTTTGCTTGTTTTATCAATATGAGGCAGATTTTTCAATAGTATCAAATAATCTACTTCACTAAATGAGTAAGTAAGCATTATTTTGGATTGTATTTGTGGTGCTAGGAACAGCAGCAGTGTTATCGTAATAAAATCACAGCATATCTGTTTGATAAACAGGTTGTGTAGTCAAAATGAAATAATTTTACAATGTGAACCCAAAATTTAAAAACCCCCCAGTGTTTCATGGGAGATTTTGACATGTCAGTTTTCTGTTTCAGATAGATTTGTAACTTTCTGAAACCGCTGAGAGCTGAGGTGGACCACATGCTTCCAATATTTACAGTTCATGACATGAGATTTCATGTTTTGACCAGCCCAAGGTGGTGAAGGTACCTTATGCCTCATTGCTTGAAAGCAGGATTGGTGGGTAGTTCTTGATCTCTGTGTTTTTCTGTACCATAATCTGATAATAACAAACAACTCTTCTGGGTCTTTATTGCCTGACATATAACAGTGGAACCTTCCGAGATATACTTAAGGTGGCAGTTAAGCTTGTCCTAAGATGTGGTGAGGACTGTAAATTCTACTAGCCACATTGCATCCTATTGACTACAGGCACCTTCATGGTGGTTTAAACTAACATATTTTTACTTTGCAGTTGGGGCACGCTAAGAACATGCACATGGTCAATTACTGTAATTCAGCTGGTGGACTGCCTGTGCCACAGGAACTCAGTTGTTTTTAACCTAGTACCTCTATCCATACCATTTGCACTGGGTAGCCTTTAAAAAGAAATGGTTATAATGGAGATTAATTGATGTCAGTGACATAATCCAGGTTGATGTGTATATAAAAGGCACGGTGTTTATATCTTCTGTAGACAGTTTATAGGGGCAGTAACGGGTAGAATACTCAATGATTTGGAGATACCACCATAAAAGTTACTTTCTTAATACCATTGTAAACATGTATAGAGATATACATAGGGAGTTTACACAAAGGGACATGCCAAAAAAAGACAAGTAAGAGTAATTAAAATTTAACACACTTTCAAGGCGCTTGTGTTGTATGAGTGCATCTGTGCACTATCAGTGTGTTCATTGCACGTTTTTCTCAGAAACTTCAGCCTCAAGAGCAAAGGTAAGGTGACATTGTGGTACGACACGCTTTTCTAAATGTCTGTTGACAGGGGGTTAGATTTTAACTCTTCTCCCTATTGAGACTCGGTTCATTATGAAACGGTTTCTGGCTGGACTGTTTAAAAGATGCATAAGGAGAGTCAGATTTGTGTTGGTGATTTATTTGTAAAACTTCAGGTGAGGGAGACAAGGAGCTGTAAAGAATTTTCAGAAGGAAAGTGTATGTGAAGGGGTTAGAGAAGTATTTCCTATATTGACCAAAGCCATCTTCATGGCTGAGTGTAAAAAATGCAGCCATCACCCTGCAGTGACTCCCGCACTGGCGTTTTACTACTGACCCTATATTCACTAGAGCAGGCAAATGCAGAAATTGTAAACTGGGTCTTTGAAATCAGGATGTAGAATTCAGTCCTTCAGAAAGCAAAACACCATCAGCAAAAGACAGTGATTGTGCTTTATGCCACCTGAGTATAGAGAGAGAACACATGCTCAATCATTCAGAAAGCCAAGACAGCTCCACATTGTTCTGCTCCTGATTTTGCTAGTGAGATGTGAAACTGAAACAGTTGTGTTGTCGTTGATACAGAGGAAAAGCAAGTAGTCTACCTGTGATGACCTTGAAGCCCTGCCTCTGCTCCTGAGAGAATTCTGTCCAGCCTGTTGTTTCTTCTCCTGAATCTCATGCTGGGATAAAACAGGAGAGTGACCAGGGTGGGGGATGAGGGGACACAGTCATTGCAGCAATGGGGGAGTCTCTGCAGCTTTTGAATACCTCCTGGCCCCTGCCTACACCAGCACAAGCCAGTGTTACGCTTCTATGAGAAGAAATCAGCATTGCTTTCTGAAGAGCAGCCTGTAGAGTTGTCCCAAAGTTGCACAGCATTGGATATGCTGCAGAATGACTACTAAGAAGAACGCAGGCTGAGTTTTATGACTGATGGAGTAGTCACTGAAGTCAATAGACTGTGAACATGAGGCAAATCTTTTGTAACTCTAAGTTTTGCCATGGTACAGTAGACAAGAAATGAAGCATAGGTGGGGGTGGTTTGTTTTTATCCAGCACTCCTGGTTATATGTTTACACCTTTTCAGAAATGAAAGAGAAACTCCAGTAAAAGCAAATCAAGCAAAGCCACTTGAACCCTTGGCCCTGGAGGACATGTTGGCAGAGAAATGGGGAAGAGGGTTGAGATGCTTCCAGATGTTCCAGGAAACGAGCAATACTCAGGAAATCAGAGAAGCTAGAATCCCTCACCCGGATGCCTGCCAGAGACAAAAGCATTGTTATAACAGCTGAAATCTGTTTCTACAGGCCCCATTGAGCAGGGCATAAGTATGTACTTAAGCCTATCCCAAGCCAGCAAGGCTCAGAAATGTGGGCTGAAGTTCCAGCTGTGCTGCTGATTGCGTGTTGCAGTAGTATGATTCTCACTACATCCACGAACAGATTTGCTCTGCTTCAACATTTCTTTGCTATGTCAGAAGTAATTATGTGAAGGTGACAAACCTGAACTGGAACATGGCTTTAGGTTATCTTAAACTAACAAAGGCAAAGATAGATATTTACACTGCTTGATTCTATGCATCTATGTAGGTGCTCTAAGCCATGTGTTAGTATCCGTATCTTTTCTCTTTAGACATGGAGGGAAGTTGGGCTCTTAGGCTTACGTGTTCTGAATCACATTTTAATTAGATGACTAAAATGTTTGTTTACATATCTTTCAAAAAAGCAAAGTTTTAACTGTGAGCATGATTAAGTGTTGGAAGCAATTTCAAAAGTAATTTCAATTTGTCATCACTTGCAGTCTCTGAGCGGAACATGGATGTTCGTAAATATATGTGTTCCTCTCTGCTTGCCTGGGGTTTTTGTGCTGCAACCCTATTGAACATTCTGGCAATGTGCTGAGAAAATTGAGTCAGGTCCATGGTGCGTTTTACCCTGTGTTCCTCCTGAGGGAAGAACGGTGTACAACAGGGGGGTTTCTTGTGGTAGTAAGTTTGATGTGCCTGTGATAGCCTGCATTTCTGAAAAGATACCTGGCAGTATTTTACAATAATTGCAGTTTTCTGCCAATATATACTGCATGCTAAAGTCAGATGATGGATTATCAAAGCATGATTTACTAAAATCAGATTATAATCTACCAGGGGCAAATTTCCTAGCCGGAAAATTAGATGATGCTATGCAAGCATTCTTGATTTCAGAAAGGTTATGAAAATGGCTTCCCAAGTAATAGCTTGGAACTTAAGTCCTGGTTTTCTAACTGCTGTATCTATTGATTGCTTGTAGATGTTGAAGAAGAGCTGTGTGAAAGTTGCTGGTAAATCTGCAGTTTTCTCTCATTACTTTTTGAGTTCCCTGCTGCAGAAGGAGCTCAGATCATTTCAGATTGTTACCCTGGACCTTGCCTCTCTTCTCAGGAAAAGGAACCGAGTCTCTGAGACAGCATCAAATGCTTTAGGCCATTCCAGGAGTGTGCGAAAGGAAGTTTACTGTCTAGCTGCTGACTAGAGGAGATTTTGCATATACTAAAATGGTTTCACATCCAAGTCCTGCATCTGAATATAGACATTAAGCTTCAGTTATACAAGACTACATTTCATCTTTGGTTATTTTATTTGTGAGCTTGCTTAGGAATAGAGTGGAGAAGTGTTGACCATAGTCAATAGCAGGCTGTTACCCATGCATCCGGCACACTTTGCATGCCAAATTGTGTCTTTGAAGAAGAGCCTTTTCCCGTGGATTCCATGTGAGCTATTTTTGTCAAGTAGCACCTGCTTACCATGATGGAGGAAAAGCAACTGTTGTATTCAAAGTTCTTGGTTCATGCCCTCTCCTCAGCATGTAAAACTTTGTGCTGGTTGAAAGTAATGGGCCTGGGAGCCCTGATGGACTGCTGGGCATGGTGGTGTCCTTTTATGGACCCTTGCATTTCTAGTGCTTGCCTGATTGTGAGATCTATCTGCTCAGAACTGATTAAATCATCTGTGAATCACAGGAAGAATTGGGGTGAGATTTGGCAGCATCAGTGGAGGGAGGTGGGCAGGAAGGTTTTGTGGGAGTGTGGGATAGCCTGTTTTTATTTTCTGCCACTTGTCACTCACATTTCATGCCTCTGATAGGGGAACACAAGCAGTGCCAGAAAGCTAGGGACGCGTATGTAGATGGTAGGAAGACAGAGCCATATGGTAGTCAGGGGTGTTAGTGGTAATTCCCCACAAGCCCCTCATGTTTTCCTTCAGGGAAGAAGACATTTGCATTTTAGCAAACCTCTATGGTTGCTGAAGTCTTTGTGACCAAGTCAGAGGCTCTAGACTTACAGCTGGTGTCCTAATGAAATGATGGTTGTGATGTCCGTAATTCTGATATCTGCGCTGGAGAGTGGCATCTGCCTAGCTACTTGACCAGAGATTATCTTTGACAGTCCTAAAGAAGAAAGAGAGAAGAATTTGCCAGTTTTACTCCAGCAGTCTCACCACAGTGTTGTTGAAGCTGGATAAACTGCCTGAATTATTTCACTATCCTCAAAATATCAGTGACTTCTTTTATGTATGCCAGAGTCTGTGGCAGTGTGCAAACAGGTGATTTTACTCCACCCTTCCTTTGCTGCTCCTCTCCTCTGTTGTGCCTAGCAGCTGGAAAATGCAGTGAATCCAAACGGTGTCCTCAGACTAAGCGCTGTTTATTCATCCATAGCAACACAGCCTTCAGAGAACAGGTTAAACAACAAATGGCCTGTTTGTATACGGCTTACCTTAAAGTTAGCATTTTCCCTATAACTTAGGTAGGACAAAGGTTTCAGACATGGAGTCTGTCTTGCGAATCCTAGCAAATAGTTTTACAGGCAAGTATATATCATTTTTTGGTGATGTAACAAAAGATAAATCCTGTTTATTTAATTAAGGCATGTAGTTGATATCCAAAACAATGAATATATAGGGCATGTATGGTATATGTTTACATGAGAGGTTTCTTAACTTTGGATGATGTTATTCAAACACCTTTTTTTTTTTTTTTTGGCATAAACAAGTCAACAACTGATATGCTGATAAACAGCCAATCACAGGTACTGTATAATGTATATGAAATCAATACAACTCCTGTTAGATATAACAAACTTATTTGCATATGGATTTCATTATGGAGCACTCAGTGACAGGGAATTAGTGGTGGTAGATTTTGGACTTTGCAAAGGAAAACATATATAAATACACCAGCAGTATAGATGGGTTCTGCTCTTAACAAAAATCTGTGCAGCTTTTGGTAAGAACTGAATGACTGCAGAGCAGGCCTATAAAGTCTACTTTTAAAAATCCTTGCACTGTATGTGATTAATCTGCATTGCGGAGGATAATGTAAATGTTTCCTCCCGGTTTAGTTACATTTTATGCCCATTTTACAGAAGTGTGAGGAAAAACCCAGTGCAAAATTTAGGTGCCTGCATTGCAGCTGTCTAGATTTGAGTTGCTTGCCTTAAATTGCTTTATAGTCAGTGGACATTAAATGTCATTTGTAAGACATTCTTCATCCAGAACACAGTGTCTGAATCCAAACCTACGAACTCCTGTTTCTCTCCATTGACAGGTAAGGGGGCCTGGTTGATCTGTTCACGTGTAGATACACTGTAGGTAAACAAACCCAAAGGTGATGAATCAGTATGAGGAAAGGGGTTCCGTTCCATTTTTCTCTATTTTGAAATGCATTTATTTGGTCTTTAATGAGATCCGATGTGCGTCAAAGTTCTCAAACAGAATAAGTTCTCAGCTGTTCTCCAGATTGGCTCAGCTTTGTCAGTGGAGCTCACAGGACAAATTGTCTGATTTTACATGACCCACTTAGTTTTGGTAACTTCTTATTCAGACAGCATTCTCGCTTGCCAAAATAGAATGTTTCATGAATTGCTTAATCAGTAATCAGTACTTACTGACTGGCATCTTCAGTGAAGGCTGATAGGAAGATGTTCTTGGCTGGTAATACAGGCCTAATATAAACTTGGAGGGACTCGCTGTATTTCATCCTATTTTATCAGCCTTCTCCAGCCACTTACATTCCTTTTTTCCCAGGTGCCTTTTATGAACTTGTTGAAAAACTGTGGGAAGTGGGACCCTTAAACCTTTGAAAGATTCACAACCGGTATTTACTCTTTCATTTTCTAACAAGTCAGAAGAGCCAAACGATACTAAAAATTGAGTCACTGCAAGCCAGTAAGAATAGCTTACTATTCCATAGTTTATTATTACCAGAAAGCTACCTAGGTCTTAATTAAACAGCAGATTGGTCAAATGCAGTTTGGCAAGAACTGGGAAGCATAAACTCAAAAAATATAATTAAATGTTTTTCTGTTTCCTTCTTTAATGTCTCTTAGGAGATTTTTTAGAATTGCTCCTGAGGACAATGTTTAGAAATGTCTAGCTGTAAACATCTGACTGTGTTGAGGCAGTCACATATAAGGTTGGGGCAATAATGTATGTCTTAATTATTACCTTAAAGGTTTGACTGTTAATTACAATGTGGGATGCTGGGCTGGCTTTCAAGTTATATTCTTCACAAATTGTATTGCAAATGAATAAAAATACTGGAAGAAAAGGGAAGAATTGCTATTGTCTAACCACAACAGTCTAGGCAGGCTGCCATAAGAGTATTATTGGAGCTCTAATTCAAAAATTAGTCTCAGCTACAAACGTATTAGTTTAGCCAAGTCCTCTAGTTGGCAGAACGTCTTGAATTTCCTTTGATACATGCTGTTGTTTGGGCTGTTAGCTTAATACATCATTAGATAGTTTAGAAATTGCTTGTCCGTAAGTTAATATGTTCAATATCAACTTGTTAATTAGACTGGTGTGGTATTTTGTTAGAAATATCTTAGCCTTTATATGACTTTATAATCTTATTTCATGACAGTTACAGCTATAACACTGTTTACAATGGTAATGTATCCAAGTATCAGAAACCACTGTGAATGTCTTGCAGACAAAGTACAAAAAAGGTCTTTTTCCAGGGCTTCAGTGAGAGGGAACAGTTTTTTCTTATGGGTAAGGAGAGTTTGTCTTACATCTTTCTCATGCACAGGTCCAGAAAAATGCTGTGTGTTTACTGTGACTCTCCTCTGTCCCATCATATGTGGCTGCTGATGTGGCTTGTCAGGGGACTGGACTATAGGTGTCTTGTCTTACAGTTCTGGTTGCTCCCAGGTAGCCTAAACACATTTCAGACAGCTAAATGCATGCACACCCCATAACTAGTACCGTTCTCCCATAGAAGTACACCTAGCAAGATCAAAAATCGTAAACATTTTCAGCCTCTGTAGCCACGGTTCTCACTGAAACCCACCTCTCTTTAAAAGCCAACACCCATAATCTTACTTGGATGGTCTTAATTGGACCCATCAGTTTACATCCTAGGGCAAAATGGTTTGCTTTCCCAGTTTCTTTAACTCCCCAACTCCTGTTGCCTTTCAGAAGTCTCCAGGAGGGTCCATAAGCAGTTAGAGGAGGCTGAAGGAGAAAGAGACTGGGGCAGGCAGGACACAGCCAATTTCTTCTTTTCTCTAGTTGGGCTAGATATCTCAGCACAGGGAGAACTGTTTTGGTCAGCCACCTCTCCTTCCCCACCCCTGCTCCTGCTATCTAGTACTTTCTGGAATAGGTTATTACAAAATAATGTAATTACAAAAATGATGACAAGATAACTTTGATCATGTTTTCCCACAGCCCCTTTGAACAGTTGTCCCACAGGGCAGCTGAGCAGTCAGGAATCCCAGGAGGGCTGTTGGAGCGAGACTTGAGGGCTCATCAAGCTGTAACTCTGGACACAGAGCTGAAAATGCCCTTGTGTGGGTCCATTCAAAAGTCATTTACTAGACCATAGGCACATGCTCACTGCAAGAGCACTTGGCCTTCCAGCACTGGCAGATGTGGAAGACATCTCTCCCTGGCCTGTGGCTTATGTCAGTAGCCTTGCTGGAGTGAGCCCTCCCTTCTCTACCACTGCCCAAATGGAAAAGACAAAGCCACCTGGATTTGTCCACAGCCTTATTACCTCTGCTGGTGCTAGTCTGGCTGTACTTGAGTACCTCGACCAGGAGGAAATGTTATCCTTAACAAAACCAGAGAAACCTATCTATCTAGTCACTGCTGCAATCCTACACCATTTCTTGTAGAGTGGAGACTCTCTTCTGAACCTGTGATCGGACATGATTTTCTCTTCCAGTCCTCTGCCTTGCTGTTTCTGTTCAACAGCTGTTTCAGCGGGAAAAATCAGGCACATTTAAAACAAAACAAAAACCAGAACACAACATAAACAAACCAAATTAAAGAAAATGTTTTAAAGAACTTTATTACTCTTAAGATGTTGTGAAATGGTTTCATGTTTAAAATGGTAATATTATTTCTGGCAATCGATCTCATGCTATTCTTTTGTTGATTTTTCCAACCTCTCAAGAAACTGGAATGAAAATATTTGACTGATGTTACTATCCCTGGGAAAAGCTTGTCAACATGGATCCAGGTTTATGCTGAAAACTCAAAATATTTGGCATGTGGTTTTGTATTTTCCCTTCATCAAAGAGATGATGTGAGGCTAAGGTCTGTTCACATGGAGGCAGCGAGAGATACTGACACTGTACTTAAAACAAAAGGCAACCTTGCCTATATGTGTGCACAAATATGAAAATATCTCTTTTTGCAAATGATAATATAAGAAAGTCATTACTGCTGCATTACGGTAGCTTGCTCAAATGAAAGCTGAGTGGACACTGTAGGGATGTATATGCTATAGAAAGACGTTTCTCTCTCACTTCTGTAGTGGTTCTGTGAGCAGAGGGATCAATGAAGCCTGATTTTCTATGGATTTGTGTCTTGAGGTTGAGACATTATCTGGACTTTCTAAGGTCTCATATGAAATGCTGCACTTTTTACCTCAGTGAAGCACTAACCGCAGATCTTAACTGGCTGACTATTTTCAGAATACTTTTAAGGACTTAATAGTTTTTGGATTTCCATACCTCTGTCAAATGTGCTTGATGAGCTTAAGCATTTGAAGATTCACAGAGAGGTCTCAGACGTACAAAGAGGCAGCACAGTGTCTTAAACCCAGTTTCTACTAAATCAGGCTAAAGCATCCTCACACATACATATGGAGAAGAAATATAAAATATGAATTAAAAGAGAAAACAGGAATTTAAACATAAATACAGAATTTAACAGCTAAGGAAGAAAAGATAAATATGCAGATTAACCATGAATCACACAGGGGAGATTTTTCCATTGACTTTCATTGAGAATTTAGCACCTAATTGCAATTTGTCTCTTTCAAAATCTCCTACACAATCTCTTCTGTATATGTATGTAAGGTTTCTCACACTGAACATTTAAAAAAAAAAAAAATCATGCATATACCCATGTGCCTGGAGGCAAAGCAACTTGAATTTTGGTTGCAGCTGTCAGAAAAACTTCCCGATTCCACGGGTCCATTTATGTGTTTCTTTTTAAATTTTTAATTAAAAGATATTGATTTGTCATTGTGAGATTTCTGTGTTCAGCAAAAAAAAAAAAAGTAATACTGAACAAACCCCATTGAGGATCTTATTGGCGTTGGAGTTTAATTTTGGCCTGTAAGAGAAAGAGCAATAGCTCAATGACAACATTCTTTTGACAGAAAAGGGCAGACATGAGAGCTTTAAGAGTTTTAATTTTCTTGAGGGGTCATAAGGTCCCTTGCTTCCAAGTATGTTAAAAAGACAAATCAAACTGAGGAGTTGAGTCAGGTTCATTAGCTCTGGCAAATCACAATTATCACAGTGAATACATTCTTCCTCGGGTTTGTATTAAAGTGAAAGTATTGCTACTCACCAAACAATGCTGTATTTACATTAGTTTTGCCATTGTCATCATGGCCCAGTGATTCTTAAAAAGGACCAAATGCCAAAAGGAAATGCGAAAGGAGATCCATTTAGGATTACAAACACCACCCTGCATACCCCCTTCCACCCTTCCTCTGACCAGAGTTATGGCACAACCGCAGCAACAAACCCAGCAGCTCAGGATGCTCCTGAGCTCTCTCATCTTTGAGTGCTGAGGAGTCAATAGCAGAGACCACGTCCCGATTCCCCAGGTGAATTGCAGGCAGGACGTGGGCTGAGCAGCCATTTGTAGAAGCCACAAGTATGGAAGCCTGGAAGAGGCACTGGGGGCAGAGGGGCAGGCGGTTGTTTGTGCGATGCAGCGGGGGAAAGGGTCAGACGCTGAAGCGAAATGGTTCACAGACTGTCAAGAGAAAACTGAGGGTTGAATTAATAGAGGCACCTTCAGGCTTTCCAGATGTAAGTCACACAAATTGTGAAACTACTCGAAATATTTCACCTAGTCGTACATCTCCTTTACCTTTCACCTCTTCCCTCTTTTTTGTAGTTATTCTCCTGTTCTGCTGTCTTTCAAGTCACACCCTGCGCTGATCTCCTGCTTCCTCGTCCCCTGTTCCCATTTTGGTATCTTTTGGTTGCTGAGTGTACGTTACATTTTGCGGGCCTTTCATATCTTGGAAATGCTGTGAGCAGTGCTTCTGAGCTTAAGTCACTGGATATTTGGTTTATGTGATGACATGGTACTAAACCAGCTGAAAATTTTTCTTTAAAAAGAAAAATTACTTCAGAAACTATATCAATGATTTAAAAAAAAAAAATATGCCTGACCCAAATACATGCCCCTGATGTATATGGCTCTGATGATCAATTTATGCTATTTATATCCATAGTAAGTTGTTGATGTCCAACATTTAAAATGCAACTGAGATCTCACTCTTCGATCAGGTGGAAGGCAGCTAACAACTCAAAAGCCTGAAGCAAGTAATTCAGTTGAAAAGCAGATCCCTAGCAGCTCTGAGGGTGAACAGTTTGGGGTTTTTTGAAGCTGGATGAACTGATGAAGAATTACCAAAGCAGAAGGTAAGAGGTGTCCAGACCTCTGCAGGGTATCTCCAGCCCTGGTGGTGCCTGAATGGTCACATGCCACACTCACACTGTGAGTCAAGTGGTAAGGGGCATGCATGACCCTTCTTGGGACTGGGAAATGGCCTGAAACTCCTGTGAGACACCAAAGTGGCAGGATGGTGCAAAGCCTTGCCCAGCCTTTCTCTTTTACAGGGTCATTGCACGTAGTGCATTTAAAGCCAGAAATAAAAATCAGCCAAGCCAGGCTACCCCTTGTCAGGAGCCTGAGAGCTGGCAGTGCCTCAGAGAGTGACACAGGCAGTCTGCGATTCACATGCATTGGGCCTGGAGTAACATTTGGCAAATTAAAGTTTGTAGGATATGATTGTCTTGAGAGCACGGGATGCGTCCTGCAGAAGGAGACTCATCCGGATATGGTACGGGGAGGTGGCCAGTGCAAAGCTCGCCTCCCCCTGCACGAAAAAAGCAAAAGCAAAAAACTGCACACTTGCTTTCTGAAGATACGGGAAGAAGAAATTCGACTCAGCTTCTGAAAGGGTAGAAAAGCATTGCCTCCTCCATCCCTACTCTGGCAGGACTGCCTGGGGAAGGGGAAGTGATGTTTGGCTGGTTGTACAGCGGGTGTTGTTGCTTTGGAAAAAACTTGTCTTCTTTTCAACGCCTCCTGCCAGGTCAGGGAGAGCAAATATTCAAAAAGGACTGCTGCAAGCAGCTGGCTCAGGATCGCTGCCTGTTTCCTCACATCTGGCTCCTGCACCCCAGCACTCCACAGTTCTATCCCTGTACTACCTATCTTCACTTCACACGGGTGAGAAGCAAAGTGGCATGTATTGATTATTCTTACAGGGTCAAGAACTCCTATTACTTTTAGTCCAAAATGAGTGTTTATTATGCTTTGTCAGGAAATGTCTGATTCCAGATAATTCTTTTTTTTGCAATGATCTCCTTAAACACATACAGACATGAAACAACTTGTATTGTTTTTACTGCAGTTCTTTTGATTGTGCTACACCATGAAAGAAAAACAAACACATTCAAAAAAAGCAGACGCTCCCAGGCCCCACATCTGTAAAGTTGCAGCAGAGTTGCTTAGGTCTCCAGACTCCATCCTGTATCCATTTAAACATACATGTTTCTGTATTTATATGAAGTCTCTTGCAAGCAAGAGAACAAAACCTTATCCAGACTCGACTCAGAAGTATATGCAAACCTAGATTTCTTGGTAGAAGCACCAGAGAAAGTATCTCCTTGGTTTTGCTATATATCAGACCAAATTAAAAATGTTTAATCTGGAGATCTGGAAGTTCCCCAGTGCCTGCACATGGTCAGTGGATCTGTTATCTTTTTGTGTTACTGCTGGTGCTTGCAAAGGGCAGGAAATCCGCAGTCAGCCAGGGGCCAAACCCGCTGAGAACAGGAACCCTCTTCCCTCAGAGCCTTACACTCCCTTCAGTGATAGTTCACTGAAAGCAAGATCCTCTGAACACAACATTTTGGGTTCAACACACTGTTTTGCTTTTTTAAAATGAAACTGTTTTGCCAAATGCTTGCTGACCAGATCTAGTTTTGCTCTCCCTCCCTCCCCACCCTTTTCTTTGATGAAAAAGAACAGGTATCAGACTCATTCACCAAGCTAAACTTTCTGCGACTTAACAAAAAAAGCAATATAAGATTTAATTTTAAACAATGCCTATCATGATCTTTCCCAAAACTGGAATGATCCAAACTAGAAATAGAAAGACCTAAGTACTATCTAATCCATTTTCCTGACAACTGTTAGTCCAAATTATGTTATCCGTCAGCTGATTATTTTTAAATTGACTGCAGAGCATATTTATTTCTCTTTCGACACTGTTCACAAGTTATACTTCTCTCGCTCAGTTAAAAAACAAGCAAGAAATTCTGAGCACTGGAATAATTTTACCCTTTCTTAACATAATCAAATTACTTCTGGTTATACCCTTGTCTATCACATTAACTCACACTTTATTGAGTTGTTTTACTGCTATTTGTATTGTAGCAGTACCTAACGACTTGGACAAAGAACATGGTCCTTTTGTGAAGCCTGTACACTAAGGATCCATTATTCTTTTGGGTGCAGATACACCTCTCCTCATAATTACATCCTGAGCTGTGACAAAGTGGCTGCCAGGCAACACAGCTGTCAAAACAACATCGAAGGGCAGTTGGAGAGCACAAATCAAGCGAAATAATAGAAATGTTTGGGACACAAGGCATCGCACAGAGCAGCCAGTGCACTTCGTGCTCCTCATGCCTGATTACGAAGGCCAAGTGGCCTTGGCTAAAGCATCTTTACAGCATAGTCCCACTTGCCCTTGTAAAAGGGCCAGCATTGATGCTGCCAGTTGGGGCTGTCAAATCTCCCTAGCAGTTGAGGGGTCTGCAGCACACTTTTCATCTAAGTTAGAGCTGTCACATTCCTGTCCCTTTTCTGTCTTTTGTGTCAGCAAAAGGCATCATATGATGGGCCGTATCACTCTACTAAAATAGCTGGGGTTTTTTTTTCACTTACCCTTTCAGTTTTGTCTCATGTAATGGGCAGTGATTGTGAGTACCAGCAGGAAGAAGGTGGTGGCAGGATGTGGATGGAGCAAGACCCCATCATTTTCATGAGTACCTGGGTTGGCCTGGTTTGCACCACTCATGAAGTCATGCACACAGGATGCAGGTAAGCTGGTTTAATGACAGACGGCTGCTGAAAGGAGAGTTCTGCTTTCCCTCACTTCCAGCTTTATGCCTTCCTTGATCCTGCGGCTGTGTGGTCACAAGGTGGATCAATTCAGCTGTCTGGCCAATGGAAAATTCATTATTTTCTGAGGTGTTATTTTTCCACCAGATCAATCAGCTGACTAGAGTCAGATGGTTACCAGATCCCACGTAAGGGATGCAAAGGGAGTGCACATCTGTGGGTTGCAGGCAGGAGCATCAGTCTGATATCAGGTCAGCACAGCAGAAAGGCCAGACTACCTCTGCTGCATTCAGGTGACAGATAACAATGTCACACTGATGCTGGAAGGAGCCATTCTGTGTTTTGGTACCCTGACACAGGTTGGGCACACGTGACACTCTTCTTTCCACTATGGGTACCTCTGTGATCCCAGTGAGCTGGTTTAGGGAGCACATCAGTGAGAAAAAAAACTATACCTTTTTTTAGGTTAGTTTCATGGTTAAGACAGTTTCCTACAGGGCCAGAGGAGTACTAGGGTCAGTGCCTGAAAGCAGTGGGACCTCATGGCAGGGACAGGGTGACAGCTTTCCATAACGTGTCTGTGAGATTGGCTTGACTGCAACAACGTCATTTACTGAGACATTCAGGCACTGGTGAATTCAACTGGGAAGTGCAGGTCACCCTTATGTGTAGCTCTGAGGCAGAAGATGTATGTAAGAGGAGCCCCCACCTTACATTCAGTTCTCCCATCTAAATCGACAAGAACAGAGTCTAGCAGAAAGGAACCAACAGCTGTACCACTGAGGTAGAAAAGGCAGACTCCGGAGATTAAACAAAGACCCTATAATTCAAGGTACTGAATTCTGGACATGTGCCTTGAATGTATTTTTCTTCCCTATACAAAGAATAAAGGCATCGGTTTCTGTCATCGAGTGTTCCCTTCCCGGGATTACCTGAATGGCTGGAAGCAAGTCATTCGCCTGGGATGAACGGCTCAGTTTCTCCAGTATCAATGCCGACATGGAGGGCAAAGCACCTCACTGAGTCAAGAATCCACTGGGAAGAGAGCGGGGAAGACCTTCACTCCTTGCAGCCCTAACTAAGCCCTGGGGACCATAGGGTGAGTCGGGCAGCTGGGGACCCCGGGCGGCCTCCAGCCCAGGCAAAGCTCGGCTCTGGGATCTCCTCACCCCGCTGCCCGGGGCTTCCTCCAGCCCGGCCTTGACAGCCTCCAGGAGGGAGCCGAGACGGCCCAGCCCCTGGAAGAGTCTGAACCCCGCGGTTCCTCCAAGCGGGCTGGCCACTCTCCCCCGTGTTCGTGTGTGTGTCCCCGCCACGTGGGTCCGTGATCTGTGCTGGTCGCAGGGCAGAGGTGGGGACACGTCGCGGCGGCGGTCCCCGAGCGCAAAGGAGTTAACAGGACTTTCTGTCTCTTCCCGCCCGCGCCTCCTCCACCCTCCTCATTACCTGCACTTTATCACTGCCGGAGCGGCGGCGCGGGGCGGAGAGGCGGAGGGGCCGGCGGGGCTTCCTGCGCCGCCCGGGGCTGCCCGTGGGGGCGGCCAGGGGAAGGTGTGCGAGTGCCTGCCTGCCTCCTGCCTGCTTTCTGCCTGCCTCCTGCCTGCCTGTGGGTGGGAGCGGGGCTGGGGCGACGCGAGGGGAAGGCGGGCGAGCGGGTCTGCGCGCCGCAGCCCGGCAGGGATGCGGCATGGCCGTGGGCTCCGTGAAGATGCCGTCGCCGGGTGAGGGCGCGGAGCTGGCCCGCAGCTGGAGCCCCGGCGGCGGCGGAGCTGCCCACGACCCGCCGCCGGTGCAGCTGCGGCAGAAGCTGCGGGAGCTACCGGCGCTGCTGCGGAGCGGGCTGACGCTGCGGAGGAAGAGCGCTACCGCCGCCGGCCGGGTGAGTACTGAGGCGGCCGCCGGACCGGGGCAGCGCCCCCGCCGCCCGCCCGCCGGGGCCGCCCCCCGCCCTGCCCGCCCTGCCCTTCGGGGGGGGCGGGGGCCGGCCCCGGCGGGCGGGCGGAGGTGCCCGGGGCAGGCGGGGCGGCGCCCCCAGCGCCCCCGCCCGGGCCGCGGAGAGCACCGGGCCGCCTCGGCCGGTGGTGGCCCTCGGCGGGAGGCCGCGGGGCGGGAGGGCTCGGCCAGCTCTGGTCAAAGAAATGAAATATCAGTCTGGGGGAATGCGCGGCCCTGGCCCGACCCCCGGGCTCTTCCCGTGGCTCGTCTCTTCCCTCCTTTTCCCCTCCACGGGGGCATAACTCGCGTGGTCCGGCACATGCCGTCGCCTGACAGGAGATGCTGCGCGGGTGTGTGCGCGGGCGCTTGTGCAAACGCGTGTTGAAGCAGTTGGACTTAAACGTGCCCTGGAGCTTTTGAAGCTGGAGTGCCTTTCTGGGCACACTCGGCCCCCAATCTCTCACGCCTCCCGAGACTGAGGCTGTGGGGTCGGGTGGGCGTCGTGGAAATCCCGAGCCAAATTTCACTGGAGTTCACCCATTCTTGTGGAGGCTGGAGGTACGGCTTCACAGGGCAGCCAGATGCAGCCTGCCACTGCCGCAGGTGCGGACTGCGGTGCTGAGCGACCACTCCTGAAATCTCCCGGTGGTGACTGGAGCCGTATCACCGGGATGGGATTGCCGTCAGGTCACGGCAAACCTTACTTGCAGGCCGAAACTGGACTGCAACCCACCATCTGAGCAGTTGAAGCGCAGGGGTTGGGTTTAGCTGCATGGGGTTGGGTTTGTCTAGGTGCGGGGGAATGAAGCGAGCTGCCGTGGATTTGGTGCTCTGATAAATGCCTGTGCAGGGAGGTGGTGGGGAGAGTCAGCGTGGTGTCTGTTTGTACCCCCATCAACTTTGTAGTACTTTACCCATGTAAATAAATGCTTTCTCTGCATGGGGAAGTTGTTGTGAAATATAGTGGGGTGTGAATTTAAAACGAAACTTCCTGGGTGAATGCTTTGTTCTTAGAAGATAGATATACATGCAAGGAAGATAAATAGGATTAAGGTAGTATATAAATTTACAGCAGAACACTACTTCTGAGTAATATTTTTATTCAGATTCCTGTTCTAGATTAATTTCTTTCCTCGCGTGAGTTTAACAGACTAATAAAGGCTAGTCTGTATGGAGATGCCTAGTGATTTTTTTTGTTCAGGTGATAGTCATCCACATGACAAGTGTCCATATGAACACAGAGCTAAGGGTATTCAGTTAATTTTAAATAGTCAGTCTTGCTCTGCCTTAACAGGATGTTTATGACAAATATCATTCTTCCAATGCAGATGAGACCTTTTCTGAATTGAGTTTAGTTTGTTCTACTTTAAAAGCATACTACCGGAGAAGTGGAGTGAGTGTCAAGTGAGGAGTGAGAAGCAGTGCAGAAACACAGCTGGTGACAGTGTCCTTTTGCAGGCAGGTCTGAAATACTGTTTTAGCACAACACATTAATGATGCGTCAGGGAGACGGCATGCAGAGCAGGCTCAGGATTATCCTCATGGTTATTCCTCACCGCTACTGAAAGAATTTAACAAGTGAGTGGTACAACAGTTACTCTGTAAATATTTGGAGTGGGTGAGTTAACACCCTGGTTAGAAGCCTGAGTAGTTCCGGGGTTGTGCAGCTCCTCAGATGTGTTTGCTGAAGCCTGGTCCCATCTTGCTTCATACAGTCCCAGCTGAGGCTCTGCCTGTCTTTGATGATGTGCTACGTTACGGACCAGCAAACACAACATGACAGATTTAGTGGTGGTGTCATCTGCGGCTTCGCCTCCCAGTACCCTGTGGGTCATCTTGCAGTTTTTCTTCAACAGTCTATCCTGGTAGGAAGAAGGCTGGAGGAAGGATGGTGAGTTTGTAAGGCAGTCTGGAGTCAACCTAGCAGATCTTGGATTGGTGGGCGACACTGCATGGAGATGCTGTATGGCTCCAGAAGGACCTTCTGGCCAGTGGCTTGCTTCTGTGTGGAGAACGGGACTGCTGTGCTCTGCTGCCTCAGAGTTTGCAGACCTTCTCCTGCAGCTGGAATTATTCAGCAACACAGGTGCCTAGTGGGATGTTGCGAGGTGCAGGTAGTGCTAGGAGTCCAGTAGTGATGTTAATGTCACTAGTTTCCTTTGCAAGGAAAGTGGACACCGGGGGTGTGTGGAGGGTCTCTTCCACACGTGCAATTCTCCAGAGAGCCGTATAGCTCTGTTAGCAGAGCCCCTTGTTGATGCCTGTCTGCTCTGGACATGTGCCTTTTCACCCCAGAAATGAAATTTTAGGGGCATGACACTTTTCACCTATTACTATTTAATGTGGAGAATAACTTCAACCCTGAAAATGACAGTATTTGGGAGAGGGCAGGGATATGTTAGAACAATAAAATGCAGCATTTTTGTACTTTCCCTTTTAAAGATTACTCTTAAAAGTCTTACAGTGAGGTTGGAGAAAGGTTGAGTAGCACAAATATGAAACAAAGTTTCCTTTTTTTTCACCTCAACAAAGTATTTCAAGTTAATTCAAAGTTCATTTTTGAAGGGTTTTGTTTGCTTATGAAATCTCTATTCCCTCTATCCCTTTGAAATAAAAAAAATTTAGTCCCATCTTCCTCTCCAGTGACTTTTTCTTTGTGCTTTTTTGTTTGTTCAGATGCCAAGCTGAGTCTTATTTGTCCAGCTGGTTTCATCAGGAATGTTGCTCACTTAGGTGAGCTGTTTTCAAGTAAATGCTGACCAGCTGAAATTCTGGCTTGTTTAATTTCCTAGAAAAATATTACGACCCTTGAGCAGGGGACTGTCTCTGATGGTGACTTGCTGAGGGATCGCCTGCAGTGCAGTTTGCTTCCTCATCAATAAAGCAGGGATAATCTGCATGTATTCATGCTTGGGGACTATGGATTATAAAATATAATGGAAATATTATGGGTGCTATAATTGTTTTAAGGATGTACTTCACTGCATGCTGTTCAAATACTTCCTGTGGTGTGGGGAGGAGGAAAATGTTGCATAGTAGAGGGTAGTACACTCCCCCAAAAAATTTAATACATTTTGCAGACCAGTATGGAATGGAATATATTTTTAAAAATCTCTTTAGGGCTCTCAGTCCTTCGCACTAGACTATCTAAAAATTGTGACCAGAGATGGGGATAATTGAAAATGTAATGTAACTAAACAAGTATTTCCCTCTCAGTTCAGTGAACTCAAAAACTGGAGTACAAGTGGGTATTTTTGGCTTTCTGTGTTGAGATATGTCCAATTTTAATACATGTGAAGAACTTAGAGGTGGAAAACCACCTTGTATAATAGCTGCAGTAGCCATCCTGCTTGCATATTTGTGTGCTGTGGAACCACCAATACACTCTACTGCTTCAGTCACTGAGATAAAACTAACCTCCAGTTCCTTGGCTACAGGAGCCCAATGCTTTTTTTTAAGCTTCTGAAATTTGAGCTGCCTGTCGGCCTTGTCCCTGACAGTGTTTTTTCTTGAATTCGGTCTTAGGGCAGGTGCAGCACAGATGTCCAAGACGGCTCTGGGGGTTAGGCTGCAGTTAGACTGCACAGTGATCTGCAAGGTGTTGGTCCTCTGCTTGATGCTTCTTTGTTTCTGCTGGATAAAACAGGGGAAAATGATCCAATCTTCTGCTGTGGTGGTTCGGTGTGTGTGAGAGCTTGTGCAGAGGCAGAGGAGGGATCTGTTGTGATGGGTCACTGTGCCCTGTGGAACTGTTCCCCTCTGCCATGTGCTTTCTCAAAATCTTTGAACAGTGGGACCCTTCTGTTTCCCAGTTTGCTTCCTTGAAGTATGTGTTAAGTGTACATGTAGTAAGCATGAGTATTTCGGTTATGAACTGTCTATGCTTCTCTTCCTGGTCCTTGCCAAAGATGTCGTCTTCTCCTCCTCTTTCTCATAATTAGTGATGAAATATGGGTCCCTGCCCCCTGGAAGCACAAGGAACATCAGTGACAAGGTCCTGCAGGCACATCAGTGCAGCACTCGCTCCATCATGCCAAAAATCCTTTTCCCCACACTCCACTGGACTCCAGTGGAGCTAATGCTGCTCCCAAGTGCCTCCTGAGAGAGCAGGGAAGTGCTTAGAAGTCAGAGGAGGAAATACCTTGCACACACAGACACGCACATATTTTTAATGACCTCTTCTGCTTTCTAGATTCACATTTACACACAAGCAAAATACTGTTGTTATATGTGAGCATGGATGTTGCTCTTTGTCACAGTAGTGAAGCCAGCAAACCCTTTGGCCATCATGGTGTCAAACCCCATTACTCTGATACTGTGAAAGATCTTGCTGGCCTGTACAACCCTTCACCATGGGACATGCCCTTTGGCTTGTTGGACGTTGAAGAAGTACCACGATTGTTTTATCTTCTGAGACCCCGTAATGACTTTTGTGAGGTTCCTAGAGGTCTTTGGCAAGGCAAATATTCTCAGACTCTTCACCTTAGCTCTGTTTTGAGTGACAACTTTGCTGTATGTGTATGTCAGGGTGTAAACTGGCTGTACGGTAACAGGCTGAAAATAAACTACAGGAGTTTTGGTATGGATGCTAAAAGTTTACATGAGTTCAGGGTGAGACTAGAGAAGTTCATGGAAGAGAAATGTTTTGAACATACATAATCCTCGTCAGGCACAGAAGGTTCCCGAGCTGAAAATAGCTGGAAGGTTGGAGCGTATTAGAGATATGTATCATATTTTCTGGCACTGGCACTTGTCATGCTGTTGGAGACAACTCTTCTTTGGCAGGGGAAAAAAAATCAAATTATATTCAATCTGTTTTAATTAAATGAAGTATCCAAACCTCTCAACCTACATTTTGCTAAACTTTTATTCATCTCTTATAAGAAGCTTTTAGTTGCTTATGTCATTCAAGTTACTCTTCTCTAATCACTTTATCCTGTGACTGGGGAAATCATAGTGTCATAGATGAGGTTTTGACAGGGCATTAGAAATTCCCTGCTGGAAACTCAGGATTTCTAGTCTTTCTCTCCATAGTCACATTATGGTGGTAGTGGATAGTTAACGTTTTCATTGAGCCAAACGTATAGATCTGTCTTGTACTCAGGTAATCTTCCCACCAACGACTGACATTTATGGCAGTCCATATCCTTGTTGGCAGCTCCTCATCTCAGTAGTCTCTGAGTGACCTTGTATTTCATGCTGCTGAATTACACTCTTTTTGTAATATTCCAGTTCTCACAGTCGCCTAATCTTCCTGTACACCATTCTGTTTACATTTGTTTTGCCGATGCCTCAAATTTTGTGCCATCAAAACATTTTATTAGCAACTTTATACCATTTGGCCAGTGTTGTTAATGAAGAGTAAAAATCAGGAGAACAATGGCTCTGTTACCTATGTTTATATATACTATAGAGGCTTTAGTTTTGGAGTTTCTCCCACATTAAAAAGATGTGGTGTTGTAGTGTGTAGATGCTGTACTGGCTGAAATCAGCGCACAAAAATACTGGATTGTCTCCGTGAATCGAAAGTTCTGCTGTCAGAAGTATATCAAAGTAGGCTGGTTGATATTTGTGACATTTTGCTTTAAAGCCTGCCATAGAGGTTCTACTCAGTAACTTAACACCCCCATCACTTTGGCAGTTATTATGTGACTAAAAATAGTCATGGCAAGTAGTCTTGAATCTTTCCTATTGTAATCAAACTTATTATGTATTCCTGCTAAATGTATTTGATTAAGATAATTGTCTTTCACAGTATCCTTTAACTTGTCAGGTCTGTGACTGGTGACACATAAAATGTTGAGTAATGAGAAAAATAGCTTAGCAACACTGACCACGGTAGCTGATGGGGAATTTCAGTCTCTTGTGTTTATTTGCATAATAATTTGTTTCATACTCAGTGTTCAGTGATTTACTAAATTGAGAATACTTCTTAATTAGGCCATGTGTTATGACATCTAAGAAATTATGCCTGCGTTTGATTAACTACAGTTGAATGAAATAGAAAGCAAACCCACTCTTCTGCCCTAGGAAGTAACCTAATAAATTCTGCAGAGTGCAATGTTATTTTTCTCCCTGAGGCTGGGGATTAGTCTGGTTGCCAGGATGATGCCTGCTGCCTGTGGTCTTACGCTGGCCCTGGGTGTGAGGCTGGCAATGCCTGGGCTGACATCTCAGCTGCTTTCCGGCATCCCTGGGAAGGTCTGGGTGCCAATGCATGGGGAAGAGGTGCCATCATGTGGCTCATGCTCATGGAAGTTGCATAAAATTGACATCAACCCCTTGACACTGAAAAAATGCAGCAGCTTCCTCTAAGCTATGGGACAGGTTCTGTTTCCTTTCTTTGCTTTGGCCAGAGCATATCCTGGTAAGTCCCTCTTTGACCTGTGGTCTGCTGCTATAAAACATGGTCTTATCTTTAACCCTTTGCCCACACTGCAAATCATGCTCAAGCTGAAAACGCCTTGAGTCAATTTTGCCCATGCTCGCCTTTAAGCGCTGCCTTTCTTGTGTTAGTAATAACACCTTCAGTTAGGGACTCTGAAACAAAATATCAATCAGCTGTGCATGTTTTTGTAAATCTGGTTGAACAAGGATCTTGCTACTTTCACTTTTGGTTTTGCTCCTGTTTCAAAGGGACATAGCCTGCAGATCCTCAGATGTGATGCTGCCCTGCGTGGCTTGGAAACCTATTGAGGAGATCTGTGTAGGAAATAGGATCAACTCTATTGGCATGAAAAGGAATGTATATATTTGCAAAATCTCTGCTAGTGTTGCATCTTGATTAAAGGCTTGGTTTAAATGTGAGCTGATTGTCCCCTTAATTATATATTTAAAGGGAAATAAAATTAATTTTGTGCAACTGTATACTTTAATTTGCTTGGTTGCAAGCCTGCATTATTGGTTAATTCACGCTAGATTTCCCAGCCGCCAGGATGAATGAACAACACTGCACTGTACGGTTATGACAAACTCTGTTAAGGTTTGTATTCAGCTATTGTTACTCGTATGGCCTCAGTGGTTTGAATTCCATTTGCGCTCTGAGGAAATTGCAAAACAAGCTGTGCATTTTTATGCTGATGAAAATGCTGAAAATAGACTGCGATAGCTTTTTTAAAAGGGGAAAAGAAATAAAAGGTCAGCAGAATATGCTGTTTTTTCAACCTAACTCACAGAAAACCATTGTAATAAAACAGTTTTGTCCTTAATATATAACAATTAAAGTAATACTTCACATAACGGGAAAGGAAGGTGCTTGTTCTTTATACTTATACTATGTAACTATATATACTCTATAACTTGCTTATTCAGTTATAACTGAAGTGCTCCTGTCCACCGGTGGTTTTTGACCTCGCCCCAGGTGGGTGTGGATGATACACCCCAGCGTATGAAGCGATGGGGTTCAGCACACAGACTTTTGGTCCGGCTCTGCGGAACTGCTTAAGGCCCTAGATGGGTCTCTCCAAGTTTCTGTGCCTGATCACTGGGCATCCAGATGCTGTAGGTCTGGTCACACAGTTGCCTCCCTGGGATATGAGCCGTCTTCTCTCAGGCATTTGTATTAATGCTTAGAAAAGGAGCCTTAGCATTGGTTGGTGTTCAGATTGGTGCTTTACGACTGAAAATAAAATGCACCACCTCTTAACTCTAGGCAGAGCAAGAGCACCCTGTTCTTCTGTGGTCTCTCAGGGCTGGCTTAGCTGGGCCATCCATACATTGCTCTGCTCTTTGTGCACAAATTCCTAAACCATTTTTTCCCCAGATCATGTTGCCTTGCAGATCCTCTAGGGTTCTTGTGCAAGGATCCACTTCAGTGGAATATGTTAGGTTGGTTTTTAGTATCTGCTGTATAAACTTTATCCGTGACACCTTCTGATTTAAACATTTTTCATTATATCTGTGCTTTTGGCAAAAGTTTAAGGATAAAAATGAAGTCATCGGCGCTCTAAAGTTAAAAGACGTGGAAGCAGGATCTGAATATTTTCAAGTTCCAGGTATAAAAGGCAGCAGCTATTCATAATTGTCACTAGCTCTTTTATCTCAGTTAACTTATGGTTTGGCTTGGGTTAGTCTGACCTTGTAAAATGATCTACTTATGGCTGTTGTACTAAGCTAGGGTCAACTATTAATATTTAAATCCTACAGTATACAGTTTTCTCTGATGAATTCCTTTTTCACAATGTATTTTCCTGGAGAGGATACAGCAGGCTAACTGATTAAAAGTCAATATACTTTTTATAGTGCAAAAAGAAAATATTCTGCTGATTGAGGGAGAAAAAATGCTTCACTATATAAATACCCGTAGAGCTGTATTCATAGCATCAGTAAGGATTTTTTGCCTTTTAGAACTGAATTAACCCATTAGAGCTTAAAATGCTACATGATTTCTAGTTTGCCTTTCTTAAAAGATTGATTGTGAGGAATGCAACTTTCTTTTTTTCCTTGATTTGGCAGGCCTGCCTTTCTTTTCTCGCTTCTTGAACCTTACACCTAAGTCTTTATATGCCTAAGACACACACATGGGATAGATGAGCTAGAGCAGTAAGGAAAGAAATAGTTCAGAGCCTCTCCAGCAGTTTTGTTGCTTAATTATGGAGTAGGTTTTGTTTGTGTGTGCTTTGTGATCCACTGGTAGCTTCTCCTGCAGCTGACCCTTCTAAGAATCTCTGCAGGTCATGTGTCAGCATCATCACTGGGACTGTGGAACAAGCAGCACCAAGAGAGGGGCAGTGGCTGCTTGCAATGATACCACTGATGAAAGAAATGTATGTCAAACCATGCCCTTCATGATGCAGTAGATGGGGTTCAGTCTGCAGGTCAGTACTGAGGAGCAGTGAACTAGAAGATATGCTGCATTTTGGATTAAAAAACCCTGACAGAAGATCGAGATCCAGACCACTCATGAGCATCAAGAATTTATGATGTGCTTGGGGGAGGGGAAAAGAGGGAGGGAGACCAGGTGTTTGGGTTTTGTTTATTTATTTTTTTTAAATAATAAGCATTTAATTGTGGTTTTCTGGCCAAGTTCTGGCTGAGAGAATTAGACCCAGTGATCCTAAAACACTTTGTAATTTCAGATGGATGTGGTAATCATTTGCTGTCATAGACTGCTACTGCACTGTTAAGCAGATGCTCCATTTCATCCCATAGGTGAATGCACTTCAGCGATGCATAAATTGATTTTTAAAATATGGAAAGAAGGGGAGAAAAACAATGCACATGCATGGTTAGCTCTGAAAGTCGCAAAGCTGTTGTTTACTGGATGGCTGAAGGAGCGAGCTAAAAGAATCCTTTAGATCCGGTCTGGGTCCCAGCTCGTGTACAATCCATTGCTTTGTTGCAGTTTGTCATTTCTGCAGTGCCTGAAGCCTCTTGGCAGCAAAAGCAAATCTGGGGGTGTGGGCTGTGAGTCTGCTGCTGAATCTGTGTTGTAGGATGAACTGAGATTTGTGGTGTTTGTTAAGGAAGGCCAAACTCATGGGAGATGCAAGTCCTAAAGGAACCAAAGCAGAATCTAGCAGTTAGCTGCCAAAGAAGAAAGGTGAGGATGCAGCGTATCCCAAGCTTAAGTGTGTTTTGGTTTAAGAAGGATAAACTGTAATATCTATGCATGATAGCACTGATTTGTGCATGGGAATTCTTTAAAGTAGTCTTTCTCAGCATTTTGTTGGAAAAAATCAGTTAAGAAACAAAGTATAATAATCCTACTAGATTTAATTGTTATAAACACTTTTGAAAACTCAACCAGAATTCGACTTCTGTTCACAAAATGGCATAATCATGTCCAAAAATGGAACTTTGGTACTTTAAAACCTTATACCATGCTTACCATCTTAAAGCTGTACTCTGTCAGCTTGAAGAGTGTTTACAAATGATTAAAAGACCTGTTCTCTTTATTCCTCAGTATCCACATGTATGAAAGAGATTGATAAAACTGGTCAGCGTGTTAGAGCATAGTCATTCATAAATAGTGTCTTTGTAATTGTCTTTGACAGCAAGTGCTGGAACAAAATACATAAAATGCAAAAGAATAATAATGCTAGTTAAATGAATACCTCTTTATTTACATTTTTTTTATTGTGTTGAAGGATACAAAGAGGAACTTTCAGCAGATATTTAATTTCTTGTTTTATCTCATTAAACAGACAGTCCCAAAACAAACGAGTTTCAGATTAGTTTTACCAAAGCTATTTATCTAATTATGGCTTTCACTGCACTTGAATGAATGGCTGCAAATCAATAGGTCTCTTAGGTTGCCAGGATGTGCGTTAAAACTGGTGAGTCTCCAAGCTGAATAGCAGGAGTGATGTCTCTTGTTTTTTTTTTCCATCGAGATGTCTGTTCTCAGTTCATATAGTGTATGCATAATCTGAGAATTTATCTGAAGCCCTCATTAAAAAGTTCTATTTTTGAGTTGGTCATTTGCAATTCAGTGTGGCAGTAAATATTTACATTATACTGGTAGAGATTTTGCTAAAAAAACCCCCAAATCAATTATTTCAGAGGAAGCTAGTATAGATAAAAAAAATCTTGTAGTGGGTGAAGATAATGGCTCATCTAGTCCTGTATCCATAAGTTTTTAGATTAATATAAGAGATAACAGTTTTAGCCACAAATGTAAAGTTTCTTGTGTTTTCAAGAGAGTGTGTGGACAAATGTTGTATAGTCTGCCTTCCACACTGGCTTTTTCCAGATAACCAGCCGTACTTACACTCTGATGCTTGGGGATTGTTACCATTAACCATTCTAGTTACAGCTTTTCATGTTATGTGTATACAAATCCAGCCTTTTAATGAATCTGGCTAGTATTTTGGCCTCAGACTCATCTTGGAACTTGCATTTACAGATCTTCTGTGTGGGGTTTGGTGGTAATGACTTTCCAGGGAAGGAAATACACTTTTTAAAAAATATTTTGTTAATGAAAGCATTTCTATTTGATCAGTTTTTAATATCCCACCTTTAATTTCAGTGACTATCTGTTGTTCCTATGAAGCAGGACACTTCCAACTTCTGTACAGTTAATTTTTATATATACGTTTTACAGTTGTTTTTTAAAGCAAGCAATCCCAGTCTCTCTAGATGACTCTTTCCATGCTGTAATCATTTTTGTTACCTTGTTTTGAACTCTGTCTCATTCTGCAATGTCCCTTTGAACTTGTGATGGCTTGTGCTGAATGTAATATTCTAGATGAGACTGTACCACTGATTAATATAAATCATGCAATTTCCTCCCTCTCTCCATCATGTAGGCTTTTCATCCTAACAATCTGCTATCTTTTTAGAGTTCCTGCTGGCACAGATTAGTTCTTCACTGAAATGTCTTCGCAGCCATTCAGGTTGCTTTCCTTAAGCTGATATAGTTAATTTAAAACCATATAAGTTGTCAGCATTTTTTTCCTTCTGTGGGCATTCCTTTGCGTTTTATGTGGGTAAACATAATTTAACATGAGTTGTCCACTCACCTGCCTTAACTAGGTCAATCTGAAGTTGTCTGTAGACTTCCAATTGTGACTAACCAAAATCATATAAGCAATATTTGCTTATCTTGATGCTGACATCACAAGTATGTTTTGTTATACAGTGTTCAGCCTAGGATGTAACATTGGGACATCTTTGTATTTTCCTTTTCTTAATGAAAACAGCCTGTTTAATCCTGTTCTTGTCCTTCATTACTTCACAATTGCTTGATCAACTAAAATATTTTGTCTTCCCAGGAAAGACTGCTTTAGCTTCTTTTGAGGACTTCTCTGTGTTAGGGTGAGTCTATACTATCTCTGTTGAAGTTGGAGGTACAACTGTAGAGTGTTACTGTGTAGATGGTCTCTGAACATACAAGAAAATCAGCTAATATTATGTCAGTCTTGACCTTGTTACAACATACTATGTCAAAGGCTTTCCTGTTCTTCTAAGGAATGTAAGAATATTTATGACTTGTGAAGCTCCTGTTTGGTGGGTGGACAACAGTCTGGAAGGCTCTACACAGACTAGTAACCAGCAACTTTGTCAAATAATATCTGAGCTGGGCTCTGCAAGAGTCTCTCTTGGTTCTGCTACTATCAGTCCTTTCTTTAAAAACTGTGGAGAATATGCTGTTAAAAGTAGCTACCTTTCCAATACATCAGAGAAGAAAGAGGGGAATAGTGTGTTTTGTTCTCTCTTTAAAAAAAAAAAAATTCTGCTTAGACTTTATGGCAAAATTGATATTAAGAACAAAACTATCTAACAGGGAAATCACTGAAGATTTTTGAAGAATGTCATGTTATAGACAGCTGTTCTCTGATATTGTAACACTCTCTCTTAAAAACAGACACAAAATGTCCCTGTAGTGGACTTTTGCATTTAAGCACAAAGTATAGCTAACAGAGGAACACTGCTATTAAATCAAAGTAGGAGAAATGATGACAGGGTGGTGGGAGTGGATAAGGAAACATTTCATTCTTTCATTCTGAAAATAAAAATAATTCCAAAGAAGCTATCCAGAGACAACAATAATTTATTTTTATAAACCTGAGTTAAAAACTGTTCCCTGTCACTGAAGAGCTAATGGCAAATTTTGTGAGACTTCCAAAACTGGAAACCTGATTTTTTTTTTTTTTTTTTTTAAATTTGAGCTAAGCAAGAAAACAAACTGTATCTTCATTCCTTGCTTTAGCAGTTCTTGGTGTTATCTGACTTCTAGAAACAAAGCTATATACTGAGGGTCTGTGAGTCATCTTCTTTTCAGCCTGAGCCAACTCCAGTTTCAGTGTATGTATGCTTGTTTCTTTATACTGTGACTTTTTCCCTCCTAAGTTAGTCATTGTTATCTCTTGGCACAAGTGGAGAAGTTAAAAACGTCAACAAGCATGAGGCACGCTAAAAACATGCAAACAAACCTCCCATGTAATCTTCCAAACCCCAGAGCATTCCCTTTCCCATTACTTTGTTGTTCATGAACCCATCTGATCTTTTGATTGTACCCTGGTGGAGGGAGCAGGGAGGTGAATTCCAAGGCAAGTGTTTACAGACCAGGAATGGTGTCCTGGAGGCCCTTTCTGGTTAACTTCTGCTGGTGTGTCCAGTGCCCACAACAGACGTTTTGGCAATGCATAGAGAAAAGGCAACAAGTAGATTAGAGGTGGAAAAAACCTTTTGTTAATCTTTTTGCAAGCTTTGCTTTTTTGAAGTCTCTATGTGTCTATCCACATACCAAGAAGGTGCTGAAACTGTTTAATTTGGCTACGGTTACTTTTGGCACTTGAGAGGTGACCGTATATATAGGTTATCCCCTAGGCTTAGACTGGTTTAGGTGAAATTGGTGAAGCCTGTGTGGTTTGTGATGGTGGTTCCACTGAGACAAGGACTGGTTTGAAGTAATCTCTAAAAAGCTGGTGTGGGAAAGGATGGTGCAGTGAGCGTATTGATCGTGGTAAGAATCAACTGGTTCTTGAAGACAGTGTATCTCAAAATGAAGGTCTCTTACAGTAAGTGATGATTTGCCATCAATCTGCTCTAGTGCTCTAGTACCAACAGCTCAGGCGTTCTTGCTGCAGAATGAGCTATCGAGCTGGACAGGCTTTTGAGATTGTCACAGCAGAGGGGCTGGAAAAGTCTGAACAGGTTTTACTTGCTTTGGTAGGGCATCCAGGCTGGCCCAGGTTTCCCTGGTGAATTGATGAGGGCAGACTGAATGTCACAGCAGACATTAGGATGTCACTGGCATCTTAGTTTTCGTTAGTGTTTATAGAAATAGAAGTAGAGCATCTCTGCTATTCTCTCACATATCAGTCAATGTGGTGGGGAATACTGCAGTATATTAATCTTTTGGATCATTTTGCTTCCCTGTTTTCAGTCTAAATTCTCTAACAAATTATCATCTTCCATGGGCATATTGCTTGAACCAACTTTTAAAGACAGCAGTTCCCCATCTCTCCCCCCTCTCCTCTCTCTCTCCCACCTCCTGCTTTGCGTAGGTCAGAAAACATTTGTTGACTTAAGATGATATTTAGTAGTGACTTTTAAATCTGGGTGGGCTGGTAACCAGGATACAGTGGGCAAGTGGAAGGAGGATAACAGCATATTGGAGTGA